>NC_091316.1:3548778-3586278 GCF_038502225.1 Cherax quadricarinatus
TAGTGGATCTCTGTAGACAAATGCTACTCCCACAGCCCAACCATTCTCACACTCACGCAGTTATTCATTGCATTTTTAAAATCTCTTAAAGTATTTCTCAAAGAGTATTAAGATATCTGGTCCTCATTCCCCCTGACCACGACAACAATACACGTCAGCTTAAATATAATTAACGTGCTTTGTAAATATTTGTTGACAGTCCTGTGAGAGGTCAGTGTGCTCTTCTGAGTGACCTGAGTGACCTGCACAGGTGACACACACACTCCAAGAACAATCAAATATATTGTTTGCACAAATCCTCCAAGAAGTGCAAAATACGATTACCAAGAGTGTATTGTAGTAATGGGATAGTTACAGAAATAGAATTATTCAGAAATGAAATATCTACAGAAACAGGATATTACAGAAATGGGATATTACAAAATTAGGATATTACAAAAATAGGATATCACAGAAATGGGATATTACAGTAATGGGATATTACAGTAATGGGATATTACAGTAATGGGATATTACAGTAATGGGGATATTACAGAAGTCGGATATTACAGAAATCGGATATTACAATGTCATGTATGACAGCGTCACCAGGAAATGGTTCATTGATACAGTTGACGGTAAACACTGACGCAAACTATAAAGATTTGGGATATCATTAACAGTGAAGTTGTTTGCCTGGGCAGCACTGTATGACCCTTGTGGCTTTAGCGCTTAGTTATGATTATAATAATAATAATAGTTTGCTTAGACCTCTCATTAAGCATAAGAAATTTTGGAGCCTTCAGTACGATAGCGTCCGATTCGCTTTTTTTTCTGAAATTTTTATTCTCCATGGATCCCTTACCTGGAGGTTACCTGGAGGTTATTCCGGGGATCAACGCCCCCGCGGCCCGGTCCATGACCAGGCCTCCCGATGGATCAGGGCCTGATCAACTAGGCTGTTACTGCTGGCCGCACGCAGTCCAACGTACGAGCCACAGCCCGGCTGATCCGGCACTGACTTTAGGTATCTGTCCAGCTCTCTCTTGAAGGCAGCCAGGGGTTTATTGGCAATTCCCCTAATGCTTGATGGGAGGCTGTTGAACAGTTTAGGGCCCCGGACACTTATGGTGTTTTCTCTTAGTGTACCAATGGCGCCCCTACTTTTTATTGGCGGCATTTTGCATCGCCTGCCCAGTCTTTTACTTTCGTAGGGAGTGATTTCTGTGTGCAGATTTGGGACCATTCCTCCTTCCAAGATTTTCCAAGTGTAGATTATGATATATCTCTCCCTCCTGCGTTCCAACGAGTACAAGTCAAGTGCTTCCAAGCGTTCCCAGTAGTTAAGGTGCTTGACAGAACTTATACGTGCAGTAAAGGATCTCTGTACACTCTCTAGATCTGCGATTTCACCTGCTTTGTATGGAGATGTTAATGTACAGCAGTATTCCAGCCTAGAGAGAACATGTGATTTGAAAAGGATCATCATGGGCTTGGCATCTCTCGTTTTGAAAGTTCTCATTATCCATCCTATCATTTTCTTTGCACGTGCGATCGTGGCACTGTTGTGATCCTTGAAAGTGAGATCCTCAGACATTACTACTCCCAGGTCCCTTACATTATTTTTCCGCTCTATTGTATGGCCGGAGTCAGTAGTATACTCTGTTCTAGTTATTATCTCCTCCAGTTTTCCATAACGGAGTAGTTGGAATTTGTCCTCATTGAACATCATATTGTTTACCGTTGCCCACTGGAAAACTTTGTTTATATCTTCTTGGAGGTTAACCGCGTCCTCAGCAGATGACAGCCTCATGCAGATCCTAGTATCATCCGCAAAGGATGATACGGTGCTGTGGTGTATATCTCTGTTTATGTCTGATATGAGGATAAGGAATAAGATGGGGGCGAGTACAGTGGCTTGTGGAACAGAGCTCTTCACTATGGCAGCCTCCGATTTAACTCTGTTGACCACTACTCTTTGTGTTCGATTTGTTAGGAAGTTGAAGATCCATCTCCCCACTTTCCCAGTTATTCCTTTAGCACGTATTTTATGGGCTATTACGCCATGATCGCATTTGTCAAATGCTTTTGCAAAGTCTGTGTATATTACATCTGCATTCTGATTTTCTTCCAGTGCATCCAAGGCCATGTCATAGTGATCCAGTAGTTGTGAGAGGCAGGAGCGACCTGCCCTGAACCCATGTTGCCTTGAATTGTGCAACATTGAAAAAAAAATAATGAAGGTGCCTTGATACTGGCGAAGGGCTCTTGATCCAAACAGTTAGCCCTTCCCTCCCTCGAATCAAACCCTGATTGCTTTCCACTCCCGAGGCACTGTATGACCCCTGCGTGTTTAGCGCTTCCCTATAAAGAGGAATAATAATAATAATAATAATAATAATAATAATAATAATAATAATAATAATAATAATAATAATACATCGAATCAGATTACTCCCCAAGTACTGCATGACTCCTACGTGTTTAGCGTTTTTCCAGAGCATCCAATTATCCGGACACCTGAACGATCAGAGGAGCAGAGGCAGCCAGAAGAAGGTCTTCAACCGAGGTACCAGAGGACAACCTCTCTATGTAGTTTGTGTGGTCTGTGATGAAGGTTTAAGTTAATGTGTTTACCAGATAAGGGTGACTATCCTATGATCACTTAGTTATTTACCAGGAGTGTGATCACTTGGGGTGAAAACCTGCAAGAGGTAGGATGTTGATATAACCCTTTAATACCTTAGTAATCAAATTGTTGTCAGTAGACTGAGGTGAACTAAGAATGAATTGTTTTAAAGTCGCTTTGAGGTTACAGGTTTCGTTATTATTAACAGGTAACCAGTCATCTCGCAGCACTAAGGTTTGCTACCACACCCTTTAGTTAGAGCGGTAGATTTTTGTTCGGATTATTAACCCGGAGGGTTAGTATTCCAGGATAACCCAGGATACGATCCACACCAGTCGATGAGCACCCACCGTAAGGGGCACGTAGTTCCCACGTCTTCTTGTTTATTTCTCCACTATAATCTACCTTTTCCATAATTACTATCGTATTTGCTTTGTCTGTTTCGTATCAAATCAAATCAAATCAAAGTTTATTCTCTATAAGGATTACAATGCGGGGTTTATAGATTTTGGTTATTGTGTGGTTTACTTGTAATAAAATACTAATTACAGAGGGGGCCACTAGAACACCTAGCAAGGCTAAGCCTTTCGGGCAAACTTAGATTAATTCTTAACTGTAAATTATTGCAGATTATGGTATTAAGGCTAAGTGACTAAATACTAGTTTGTGAGTTTAGCAATGTGATGCTTTTGTTTTGGCACAATACATAGTTTCTATACTGGAGTATCACAGGCAAACTTGTGACTAGTTAGGAATTATTATTTTAAGATTAAGATACGTATTTCTGTGCTTATAGTCAAATGGGTGAGTGAGTGAGTGTAAGTGTGAACCGCCAGGTGGTTTTTATGTAAATAACAAAAAGGCACAATACCGTGACTGGAACGATACACAAATAACCCGCACATAAAAGACAGAAGCTTACGACGACGTTTCGGTCCGACTTGGACCATTGACAAAGTCACACTAACAGAGGAGGAGCAGAACGGCTATATATAGGCAGGAAGAGGTAGAGGTAGTAGTAGTGGTAGTAGTAGTAGTAGTAGTAGTACATGAATTGTATATAATACCGACAGGATGAAATGACACATGCACAACACCCGGGCATCCCCACCGTAGACGTTTCGCCATCCAGCCAGCCACTGGATGGCGAAACGTCCACAACAAAGACAACCAGACGCCGCACAATGGTCAATGGTCCAAGTCGGACCGAAACGTCGTCGTAAGCTTCTGTCTTTTATGTGCGGGTTATTTGTGTATGGTTTTTATGTAGTTAGTTGACGGGGTGTATCAGGGAGATAAGATGTTTTCTAACGGTAGTTTTGAAGGTGATGATTGAGTCTGCAGTTCTAGAGTTTTCAGGTAGGGTGTTCCAGATTTTAGGGCCTTTGATATACATTGAATTTTTGTATAGGGTTAGTCGGACACGGGGCATGTCGTAGAGATGTTTGTGTTATGCTTGTGGGTCCTGTCACAACTATCAAGAAAGCATTTTAGGTCAAGGTTAATATTGGAAATTAAAGTCCTGTATATGTAGATTGCACAGTAGTAAGTGTGGATGTTCTGAAAAGGGAGTAAGTTTAGATCTATGAAGAGTGGGGGGGGGGGTGTTGCTAGGGATGGGATTTAGTGAATATTCTTACTGCGGCTTTTTGTTGAGTTATTATTGGCTTTAGGTGTATTGCTGCAGCTGATCCCCAAGCACAAATAGCATAGGTGAGGTATGGATAAATGAGTGAATGGTATAGTGTGAGAAGGGCATTTTGCGGCACATAGTATCGTATCTTGGAGAGGATCCCAACTGTTCTGGATTTTTTTTGATATGTGTTGGATATGGGTGCTGGAATTCAGGTTGTTGTCGAGGTATAGGCCTAGGAATTTGCTCTCATAATGTCTGGCAATTAGAGTGCTGTCAATCTTAATGTTTAGTTGTGCAGCACCTGCTCTGCTACCAAGCATAATATAGTAGGTTTTGTCAGTGTTAAGTGTAAATTTATTGGCTGTCATCCAAGTTGATATTTTGAGCAGCTCCTCATTAACAATGGTGTTGAGGGTGGCAAGATTAGGGTGAGAGATGACATAAGTCGTGTCGTCAGCAAAGAGAATGGGTTTCAGGTGTTGGGATACGTTTGGAAGATCATTGATGTAAATGAGGAAGAGCAGGGGACCAAGGACACTTCCCTGCGGAACTACAGTATCAAGTGGCCGCGTTGATGATGCTGTGTCTTTAATGGTGACATACTGATACCTATTAGTAAGATATGATTTGAAATGTGCATGCGCATGGCCTCTTATACCATAGTGGTCAAGTTTGTGGAGTAGGATGCCGTGGTCTACTGTGTCAAAAGCTTTTCTTAGGTCAATAAAAATTCCTAGCGGATATTCCTTATTTTCCAATGCTGTGTAAAGCAGATCTAGCATTTTTACAATTGCATCATTAGTGGTTTTATTTTTCCTGAATCCAAATTGGCAGGGGTTGAGTATGTTTTGTGCCGTTATAAATGAATACAGTAAGGTGAAGTCCAGGATTTTTCCTTAATTCATGGTATAACTTAACAAATCTTTGATGACAGCTGTGTTGTAGAGGTCTGAGCGGTGCTCAGACCTCTACAACACAAAGCAAATGCGATAGTAATTATGGACAAGGTAAATTAGAGTGGGAAAATAATGTAAAATTGTCCGTGAGAAACAGGAGGCAATCATATGTGACCTATGAAAAAGAGGATAATTATAATTCCTTGCATCATGAGCCCTTTACCAGAATCAAGACATTCTTTCGAGGGAATCTGACAATAATACTTAGAATTTCTTTTTCTGTCAGTAGTGGACGGGACAGGTTAAGACTAACAAATTAAGGGTTTCCCCTAACACAGACGAAGAAAACTGTCGCTGTCAGAGAGAGAACGGAGGTAGATGTGGGGGAGCAGTAGCCACTTATGGAGCTCTGTCTGGTGGTGGCGAGAGAGGCAGTCATTCTTCTCCCCAGCAGCACGTTCCGGGGAGGAGGAACAGCAGCAGCCAACGTGCCTGCTAGCTGCTGCCACTGTCGCGCGGGTCGGAGAGAATGCCACAAAGCACCACCAACACACCAAAAAAAAAAAAAGAAAATGGATGATCTCAGGGATGTAGGGAGGGATGCCTCTCTGTGCCCCTTGAACAGACGGATTTTACAAATTGATATTTTGAACTTCATCATCGACTAAAGATGTTGTTGTGGACTAACGATAATGATAACCTCTATTTCTATAAAGTAACATGATGTAAATAGTACAGGAATAGTTGACATTCTTGTCATACTTTATGCGGAACATTTCGGGCAGCCTTAACAACTTATAATTATTTTCGAGATAAAATTTTTGTATGACAATTTGTTGTATATGGTTTTGCTCGTCAGGAGACTCAATGAAATTTCTTCTGAAGTTGATATTAGTTATATGATGCGTTTCAGTGGGATTTTGGCCAGTTGACCGAGACCTTCCACTGGCTTACCCATCCACCCAGTAAGAAATAATGCAGCATATAATACCTTTATTTCTACATGTACAAGGTATACAGACCATCGCTGATATCAATGACATACTACTGTATAGAAAGTCGCTTGTTATGCTGAGCATTTCGGGCAAATTAGGTTAGTTTTATCCCAGGATGCGACCCACACCAGTCGACTAACACTCAGGTACCCATTTTACTGATGGGTGAACATAGACAACCGGTGCAAGGAAACACGCCCAGTGTGGAAAATTTTTTGATTTTCCGAAACTATAGTGCCTAATAGGTGTTTAATGTGTCTATATGGGTCAAAAATGTATTTGAAAATAAGAGTAGAACCAAGAGTTCCCTTTGCGCATGCGCGGATGTGCGGGAGGGGATGGCGGGTTTGTTTTGAAGGTGGAGAGGAAGCGGAAAAGGCATGGTACCACGAAATTGGCATTCACGGCGGCCTAAGGATTAATATAGGCCTCACTTCGTAATAGGAAGTGTCGTGACTGTTCCTAGTGGAGAGTGAGGGAACGTGATTTACGGGACCACGATAATAGAGTGGTAAAGGGTGATTACGGGTAGGACCGGGGGTGACTGACGCGTCGTCCTGGACTGAGCCCCGGGAAAATTACCCTTGGTTTAATCATCACTCATCGGTCTCAGATCTTAATGGAGTGACCTCTAGTTTGTATAATAGTTATGAGACGTTAAATCGTCTTGTGAATTGTAATGTAATTAATGATAATAACGCTAAGTTAAGAGAATATGTGAAGTGAAATAAGTCGTTGCTCCGAGTGAACACGCTAGACCTCGTTGTTAACGAGACGAGGAAAGTGAAGCTCCTTGAGTCACGACGTCTAAAGCAGGACAAACCAGCGGATACCTCGTCCTGCTGGATTGAAAATCGTGCCGGTGTAGCAGGACATCGAAAATGAGATGGTGAATGGAAGAAATGAGGAATATCAATCACCCACAGTTAAGTAACCCTTCTAGTTATAGCAACCTTAGACTGGCCAGTAGTGGTA
This sequence comes from Cherax quadricarinatus, assembly GCF_038502225.1. Lineage (NCBI taxonomy): Eukaryota > Metazoa > Arthropoda > Malacostraca > Decapoda > Parastacidae > Cherax > Cherax quadricarinatus. The sequence goes on from NC_091316.1 coordinate 3,555,889, forward strand.
TGTTATAATTGGATAGGTTACGAGTGATCCAGCTACCTCCAGTGATCACCAGAGAACATCTGGTAAGTGGTGGGATTATGTACAAATGTTTTCCTTGATGGATGTATCCAGGTGTATCCTACCCCCCTCCCCTTCATTCAGCTAAACTAATATAATCTATACAGTCCACAATTAATTAGTAGCACCGTACTTGTGGGTGCTACCCAATCCATACTGGTCTCGGATAGATATGGATAAGATTGTGAGGTCGAGGGGACCACTTGGTGCGACCAGGGGTGGTTAAGTTTTCTCACATGTCTACACGGGGTGACTACGGTAAACAATATGATTGTCTCCCAATGAGATTACTGGTATGTATATAATGTTGAGGTACATACAGGTAAGCACCCTAGAAAATTTTCCATATCTGCCCGTTGGTCCTTCGAGAACGGATGCAATCAGTGAAAAAAAATTAATTGAATTAATTACTTAATAATTAAGTGACTGATTGAAGGAAGTGGGTGTAGGGTGCACAAGTTTAATCGATCGTGTGATGGATGACAATTAGCCCAATTAATTGCTAGCACATGTGTGGCTAGGATTTATACAAGAGTAAAGTGCAAGAATTACTCTTATAAGGCGCCTACTTAAGTTGTATAATCAGTGATTAATAATTCTCTAACCATGACTGGATCTAATGGAGTTAATGTGGCTGACAAGTCCGTGAATTTTAGAGTAATGAAAGCATCATTACAGGCTATTAAAAGCCATGTGACGAAGGCATTTGATTTAGTGAATCAAAGAACCGTGAACCCTAATGAATTAAAGTTATATTTAGATGCTTTAGAGAGTAGATTTGATTGGTACAAATTGTGGTTTAAAGACTGTGAAAGAGATCTGCTAGAGAATTGTGCAGATGGAATGGAAATGAATGTTTTAATTAATCAACATTACGAATTGGAAGAAAAACTGTCTTGTAAAAGTAAGGCTTTGAATAAATTAAAGGGTGTAAGCCAGGCAGTTGATCAACCTATTAATGCAAAGGGTGGGTTTGCCAAAACCTCCATAGTACGGTCTGGAGGAAATCAGACTAGGTCGGCAGGAATTAATTGTTCAATTGCAGACCAGTCAGCCAAACAGTTCTAAGGATATAACACATAATGACTCTGAAGTATCTGTCAAGCCTCAAAAGGGAAAAATAATCCCAGTGGTAATAATCATAGTTAAGAGTTAAATAGGCACATATCAAGTCAGGAATCAGTAATAGTGGTTCCTCACATCAAGGTAAGAGGAATAAGTACCTCAGTAAGTGTAACCCAGTTAATAAGAGGTCAGGCAAGGAAAAGAGAGACTGCCTCTTCTGCCAGGGTACTCATTTCACGAAAAATTGTAATGCCTGTAATTCATGGGATATTAAAGTGGAAAGAATGAAAGAACTTGACAGATTTATCAGATGTCTAGACAATCATAATGTAAAGGATTGTCATACCAAATTGAACAGTTGCTATCAATGCAACAAGAGAAAGCACCATACAGTTATGTGCAGGGTTGTATGTGATTCTTATAATAATGGTGACAATAATGATAATGTTAATAACCCTGACACTACAGTGACTGATGTAAAGGTTGCAGCTAATGGCAATAATGATGGCCTAGCTGAGGTAGCCTTGCCGGTGTTGGATGTAAAAATTCAGGATAAAGGGCATAAATCCAAAACCATACGGTGTCACTCTCCTGAACACTGGTACGGGCCATGTAATATATGGCAGACTACCGCCTAGTAATAATGACTAGAGGAAGTAGTGAATACGGTCACGGTGTCTTACTCATGAAAGGTCAACCCAGTACAAGTATTCTTCTATCGAGAATGATGTTGAACCAGTCTAATTTGTGGGAGCTGGACAGCATAGGGATTAATGTAAATGAGGAAAGTCCAAATGATTCCTTTACTCAGGAACAATACCTGAAGGATGTTAAATGTGAATCTGGACATTACTGGGTGCGACTTCCGTGGAAGCTTGACCGTCCAGAATTACCTACTAATTATAGGATGGCGTATGGACAGTTAAAGGGCCCAGCTCTGCGAACTGAGCAAGACACCAAAATTGTTGACTGCTTATAATGATATAATTAATAAGCAGTTAAATAATAAATTGTTCTTACTTCAGGCGACGATAAATGCACACCTTAAATGCACAGGCGGTCCACTGAGCGAAGTAATTGGGTAAATAATCTTATGTGGACAATTTCCGGGTGTGACGTCAACTGAAGAGGAACTAATGAGGATATGTGAAGGGGTTAATGAAATAATGAAGAAATGTGCTGGGACTGACTTGGGATACTGAGAGACTTGTTATTGTTAAAGTCTCAAAATTCCAGTATGCCCAATAAATTAATCCAGGGAGCATAGGCTTATGCCCCTGAGAGAATGGAACACTAATTAGTCCATTTTGAGGGATCAATAAATATAGATGGCCATGGAGTTGGTGCCTGTATGCAGTAATGTGCTGGGACTGACTTGGGATACTGAGAGACTTGTTATTGTTAAAGTCTCAAAATTCCAGTATGCCCAATAAATTAATCCAGGGAGCATAGGCTTATGCCCCTGAGAGAATGGAACACTAATTAGTCCATTTTGAGGGATCAATAAATATAGATGGCCATGGAGTTGGTGCCTGTATGCAGTAATGTGCTGGGGCTGACTTGGGATACTGAGAGACTTGTTATTGGTAAAGTCTCAAAATTCCAGTATGCCCAATAACTTAATCCAGGGAGCATAAGCTTATGCCCCTGAGAGAATGGAACACCAATTAGTCCATTTTGAGAGTTCAATAAATATGGGTGGCCAGTGAAGATGGAAAAAATTGTACTCCACATTATGTAAGTCGTCTAGCAACGACCTCCGCCCGGCCGCAGTGTGGAAAATTTTTTGATTTTCCGAAACTATAGTGCCTAATAGGTGTTTAATGTGTCTATATGGGTCAAAAATGTATTTGAAAATAAGAGTAGAACCAAGAGTTCCCTTTGCGCATGCGCGGATGTGCGGGAGGGGATGGCGGGTTTGTTTTGAAGGTGGAGAGGAAGCGGAAAAGGCATGGTACCACGAAATTGGCATTCACGGCGGCCTAAGGATTAATATAGGCCTCACTTCGTAATAGGAAGTGTCGTGACTGTTCCTAGTGGAGAGTGAGGGAACGTGATTTACGGGACCACGATAATAGAGTGGTAAAGGGTGATTACGGGTAGGACCGGGGGTGACTGACGCGTCGTCCTGGACTGAGCCCCGGGAAAATTACCCTTGGTTTAATCATCACTCATCGGTCTCAGATCTTAATGGAGTGACCTCTAGTTTGTATAATAGTTATGAGACGTTAAATCGTCTTGTGAATTGTAATGTAATTAATGATAATAACGCTAAGTTAAGAGAATATGTGAAGTGAAATAAGTCGTTGCTCCGAGTGAACACGCTAGACCTCGTTGTTAACGAGACGAGGAAAGTGAAGCTCCTTGAGTCACGACGTCTAAAGCAGGACAAACCAGCGGATACCTCGTCCTGCTGGATTGAAAATCGTGCCGGTGTAGCAGGACATCGAAAATGAGATGGTGAATGGAAGAAATGAGGAATATCAATCACCCACAGTTAAGTAACCCTTCTAGTTATAGCAACCTTAGACTGGCCAGTAGTGGTATGTTATAATTAGATAGGTTATGAGTGATCCAGCTACCTCCAGTGATCACCAGAGAACATCTGGTAAGTGGTGGGATTATGTATAAATGTTTTCCTTGATGGATGTATCCAGGTGTATCCTACCCCCCTCCCCTTCATTCAGCTAAACTAATATAATCTATACAGTCCACAATTAATTAGTAGCACCGTACTTGTGGGTGCTACCCAATCCATACTGGTCTCGGATAGATATGGATAAGATTGTGAGGTCGAGGGGACCACTTGGTGCGACCAGGGGTGGTTAAGTTTTCTCACATGTCTACACGGGGTGACTACGGTAAACAATATGATTGTCTCCCAATGAGATTACTGGTATGTATATAATGTTGAGGTACATACAGGTAAGCACCCTAGAAAATTTTCCATACCCAGTATTCCTACCCTCGTCGGGAATCGAACCCAGACCCTCGCCGTGTAAGGCGAGAACTTTAGCCACCAGGTCACGGGGCACCGTAAACAACGCATAAACTTATGATATATACTTATAATAGGTTACCCACATCAATTAAGAAACAAAGGATCACCACACAATGTTGATCCAGTATTACTGGCGTCTGGCTGACGTTTCTATCAAAGTGATGCTTTAAATTTCGACAAATATTGATTAAATCATGAATATTTTTGACCTATGGTAGTCCAGCAAAACTAAATAATTTGATTCGTGTTTTATATCTTTATTCATAGTGCTGAAATTACCTATAGTTTGGCCAGTAAGTTACACAGGAAAAACCTTTGACGATAAAACTAAACCAACATAAATTATGATAACATAAATTAACATTTATGTTGTCATAGCGGATTATAGAGGCTAAAATTTCCTGCTTTCAACATTAAAATTTATATTCAGTTGCTTAGGGATAAAATGTGTGTATGTATGATCTGAAAATTACATAAATAATTATTAATTATTATTATTATTATTATTATTATTAGTATTATTATAATTAGGCTAAATCTACACAACATACTATTTTTTATACCCATAACATCTATGTTCCTTCAAGACCACTGCAAAACAAAAAAAAAAAAAAATCTAAGTTGAACACGCAAGGCCTAGATAAAATCTTATTTTCTAAGTATTTTCCATACAAGACTATTTTCTGTTTTCCTATTGTCATATTTTATCTTATGGACTATCCCGGGCTGGTTCATGGAAGTATTCATGACTTTATGAAATACTGTTGTGGGGTCGAGGTTGGCGGAGCTGCCCTTCACCACGGCATTATGGCCTCGCTCCGCCCACCCTGACGCCAACACCCTAAATACAGACGAACCTAACTAAATGCAGAACTGACTATAATATTTTTAATGGCTGATTTGCTGACTTGATCGTACGTCTCTCCTTCTCAAAGACAGGGCAACGTAGATTATTATTATAATCATGGGGAAGCGCTAAACAGTGCCTGTAAGGGGAGGGGGATAGAAGGTATTCAGGCTTAATTCAGGGAACTAGTAAGTAAGTAAGTAAGTTTATTCAGGTATACACAATACAGTTACATAGAATTATCATACATAGCAGCATATGTGTAGAGAACCTAGGATAACCCAAAAAAGTCAGACAGAGTGACTTATTTCCATTGGGGTCCCTAGATCAAGAGCCCCTCACTAGCGTCAAGAAACCTCCCTTGAGGGGTGGGCAACAGAAAACTGATCAGTGTTCAATGCAGAACTGACCATACGTCTTCTTCTCCAAGATAGAGCACCATAGAGAACTGACCAGTGTTCATTGCAGAGACCATACGTCTTCTTCGTCAGAACAGATCAGTGCCCAGTAGCCTGGTGGCTAACGCTCTCGCTTCACACGGCAAGGGCCTGGGTTCGATTCCCAGCCAGAATAGAAACATTGAACGTGTTTCTATCCACCTGTTGTCTATGTTCCCCATCAGTAAAATGGGTACCTGGGTGTTAGTCGACTGGTGTGGGTCGCACCCAGGATCGAGGACGACAAGAGCTGTCGTAAGATGGGAAGGAGGAAGGATGGAAATAACTGGAAAAGGATGGGGAAGAGGAGGAATCAAGGCAAGTGGCCCAACCACTTTGGGACATGTGGTACAAAAGTACTGGAGACGTAGATAGAGAGGCTTGACTGATGTCATTGCTTGGCTCGCTAGGAGAGGATGGCGAAGGCAGCGGTCGGAGCTGGGAGTATCAGCAAGCAGGATGAGTTGGTTATGGTCTTAAACCGTTTATCAGTGCGGTATATTGTTTTCGAGAGAGTTGTATCACACTTATGGGAGAGCTGTAGTAGTCTTCGTTGGTTTGGAGGTGGTGGTCTTTCTTCGCTTTGGTACGATACAGTGTTGTCTTGGATATGTTGGATGAGTTCTAGGCGAGTCATGCTTGCAGGGTATAGCCTCGTGGTGTAGAATACGAGCCCTTTATGTTTAAAGCATGGTGTTCCAGGTAATCGACGTGAGCTAAGTAGAGAAGGCGGTGGTGGAGTAGAGGAAGGTGGTGTTGCTTCGTTTTCAACTTCAGTAGACGAATTAGAAGATGTTTCTGGTGGTAAGGCTTCTGATTGGTTGGATTCAGTGAGAGGTGGTGGCGGTGGAGGCTTCTCATTGGTCGTTGTTGGACTGACGTCACTAGTTGGTGGTGTTGATGGAACTTCTGCAGAAGAGTTGGCGATTAAGATTTTGGTGAATTTGAGAATTTCTTCAGAAGGTGGAAATGCGGGAAATGTAAATGAAGGCATGTTATTTAATGCAAATAACTCGTTGATGGTAGAGTTAAATGATCCAGGTATAGCCATGCTCTGCATGTGAGCGTATAATAAACAGTAGTGGATCTTGGTTACGTCACATGTTGGAGGAGTGATGACGGTGGAGGCGGGCTGAGTAGATGCTTGAAGTATTCTTGGAGACGACTGTTGAGTAGCTTGTAGAATCTTGGATGTTGTAGATTGAATCTTGGCAATTGCAGCGTATGTAGGAGAAGTTCCAGATGATTTCTTTATTTCTTCCTTTAGTTTCTTAGAAAGGATATCCTTTCGCACTGGACACTTGGCTGCAAGAGTATGGTGATCACTCTTACAGTTGATGCAAGTGGGAGCAGCAGTGGAAGTGCAAGAACGAAAATCGTGTCCTGCAGACCCACAGGTGGAACATATCTTCTTATTCTTCACGTGGCAGTCGGCAGTAGAGTGACTGTACGAGTAACATGTCCAGCAAGGTGTTATGTACGTGAAGCGTTCAGGTTCAATCTGTCGAGGGTTGATGTAGCAGTAAAAGATGGCCAGGCCATCAGACAGTGCTCTGGTCGCCATGGTAACGTCCAGGAATGTGACCTTGAGCATTGAGGAAGCGTTGGGGATCTTCACTACATTGTCAATCTTGGCCCAGGTGTTGAGGTCTTCAAGTGATGTAGTAATTTCCTGGATGGTCATGTTCGTGATCAGCTTGTCAAGAGGTTTCATAAACACTGAACGTTTTGCAAGCATGTATGGTGACGTAGAGATGGTAAAGCCTCGGTCTTCTAAGGTCTTCATGGCAGTAGGTGTAAGCACCTTGTCAGCTTCAGTATCATCGAGAAAAGTGACGATGAAAGCTTCTTTCAGTGACGTGATCTTGGAGAACTTTGCGTGAATACAAGTGTTGAGAGAAGCTGCAAGCTCAAGCTTCGTGGCGTCATCGACGACAGCAGACTTGGGCTTAATTCTCACACGATGAGACATCGTGGAGATGGTAGAGCTTCCCCTCCCCAACGAGGATCGTAGGGATACTGTGCAAGTAAGGAGAGCTGCTATGACCTGCCAGGGCGAGAGTCAACAGCACCCAGGGACATTGACCTAATTTGCCCGACATGCGGAGCATAACAAGGGGCTTTCTATATAGTAGTATGTCATTGTTGTCAGCTAGGACTGTATACCTTGTACATGCACTTGTAGTAAATAAAGATATTATTATTATTATTATGTTTCCTTCTCCGAGATAGAGCACCATACATTACTGACTGGTCTTAGAGGCAGACTTGATCATACGTCTTCTTTTCCAAGACAGAGCACCATAGAGAACTGATTAGTATTAAAGGCAGACTTGATCATACGTCTCTTCTTCTCCAGGACACACCACTATACCCTAACATCAACTTATAATTCAACACTCACATCCAGCACAGTTGACATACTCTTTAAGCTACACAACACTACATTCTTAGTACTACTGTCTAATCTATTCTTACCTCTCCTATGGTATTAATACCTTGGGATTTAAAAGGACCCCAATGGAAATAAGTCACTCTGTCTGATTTTTTTGGGTTATCCTAGGTTCTCTACACATATGCTGCTATGTATGATAATTCTATGTAACTGTATTGTGTATACCTGAATAAATTTACTTACTTACTTACTTACTTACTTACTTACTACAGCCAATAACTCGGCAAAAGGCGACTATATGAACGATCACCCAATCTAGTGCCAGACAACACACTCCCTCACTCTTCAAAAGTCTAAGCTTACTCAATATACATAATATTCACCCATACTACTGTTCTTACTATATATACAACTCTTCCTTGTTAGCTGTGACTGACCTCATACACATAAAGACGCAAAAATCTCTAATATTCCCTGCGTCCAATTCAACCTGTGTAAAAACTCAATGAAAATAAAAGGTCCTGGAATCCGGAACACTCTAAAGATTCCAAAGGTTCTCTATCTGCCAAAGGCTTCAGAGTGTCTATTGTTAAAGAGCACCACCTCACCTTAATGTGATCTTGACAGCAATATACTATCATAGACAAATCCCGAAGCCAGATCAACTAGGCTGTGATGGATATGTGGGGCAGCGGGCCATCAGCAGCAACAACCCTGGTGACCAGGCAAGCACTAAACGAGCCTGGCCTATAGCCGGGCTCCGGGAGTAGAAAAACTCTCGGAACTCATCAAAGGAATATCAAAGGTATTCAATCCCTGTTATTCTTGCTTCAGATTTATTCTAACTCCTACGTATTCTTAGACAGGATTATAGTATTTTATTGTATTTTATATTGGAATTTAAGGAACTAGTACCATTCACCCTGCTAAAATAAACAATTATATTTTCGTTGTACATGTATGGTAGACAGTACCGGCAAGATTTAGAATTAGACATGTGTAACATCTGGGTAAATTTAGTGCAGATGTTTCTCTCCATCCAGTCCCCTCAAGGAAGGTTCCTTGATGTTGGTGAGGGGCTCTTGATTTAGGGAATTGGATCTGTGCTCCAGTTCCCCGAATTAAGCCTGAATGCCTTCCATATCCCCCCCCCAGGCGCTGTATAATCCTCCGGGTTTAGCGCTTCCCCCTTGATTATAATAATAATAATCTCCATCCAGTGACTTTATCATTACAAATTGAAGGACATAATTCAAGGACATAACTCAAGGACATAATTCAAGGACATAATTCAAGGACATAATTCAAGGACATAATTCAAGGACATAACTCAACGACATAATTCAAGGACATAATTCAAGGACATAATTATTATAATCATGGAGGAGCGCTAAACCCGTAGGAATATACAGCGCATCTGGGGTGGGGGATGGAAGGTATTCAGGCTCAATTCAGGGGACTTGAGCACAGATCCAATTCCCTAGATCAAGAGCCCCTCACCAGCATCAAGGAACCTCCCTTGACGAAGGGGGGGGGAGACTGTAGAACTTCGGTGGTCTTCACCAACTCCAAGACTGAGTGAGGGACTGATTACCCCATCTTTTGTATATACTTCTACTGTCTTATCGTTATGTCCTTCAATCTGTATAGATAAAGCCGCAGGAGGGCGAAACGTCTACAATAAAGATACCCAGATGTTGCACATGTGTCTACTTCATCAGTTTTATTTTCAATTTATATTTCTTTTCATAAATTAACCCGTAACTAGTATTTATTTTTAGGTTTCTGCTGATACTGATTATTAGACCTAGTGAAAAAAAATAAAAACGAAGAAAACAATAAAACTATGTCAATTGTAAGTATAGTTTAAAAGATTAAAAAGCACAATACTGTGACTGGAACAATACACGGCACAATACCGTGACTGGAACAATACACGGCACAATACCGTGACTGGAACAATACACGAATAACCCGCAAATAAGAAAGAAGCTTAGGAAGACGTTAGCCTATCTCTCCTAAGTGCTGGTAATTTGTGTGTAGTATAGTCTAAATCTTTCCTGAGATGATCTGCATTCAATGGGTCTCCACAGTATTGTAGGTCCTGCGCTGTAATACTGTAAGATAGATTTGTATTGGTATTTGATCAGCATTTGCAATTGCCGCTACGAAAACAACCCTTTCTCTTTTCTTCCTTCTCTCTCTCTCTCTTTTTTTTTTTTTTTTTTTTTTTTTACACAGGGTTTGACAAGGTTAAGGATCCCTAGCTTTATTGACAAGCTATTTACAGGTTAAGGATTCCTAACTTTATTGGCAAGCTAAGAGCTGTTACCTACATCAGCTCATTTGAAAGCATTTTTATTGTTATGAGACATACAAGTAGGGAACAGGATGAAGTTGGAGCCATCTGTGGGCCAGCATTTTCATTTGATCAACTGACTTTATCTCGTTGACATCATTATGCTGTACAAATGTGTTCCATACTCGAGTCATCCTGGGTATGTATGATCTCAAATGGAGTGATGTTCTGGAGAAGGGTACAGCCAGAGTGAAGTTGCTGCTTTCTGCCCGTCTTGTGGCATAAAAGCTTGTTTTACGCTGTCCTCGAAGTGGATCCAAGTGTGGTATTTTGACAATATTGGCCTTGTACATAACAGTAAGGACACCCACATCCCTCCTATGTTGAAGGCTCTGCTGAAATGACAGATCTATCCAGGATGGGTCCAGGCGAGAGATGAGACGTCTTGCTCTGTTCTCTACTCTGTCAAGCAGTCGCAGATGAGAGGGGGGGGGGGCAGGCAAACCAAGAAAGTGGAGCATACTCAAGGTGTGAGCGTACATGTGCCTCGTACAGGATCTTGCAACCCCTACTGTCAAGCAGATGCGAGATACGGCGAAGTGCTGTAAGCTTCCTGGCTGCCTTGTTTGCAAGATTTACAACATGGTTCTTCATGGTTAGTTTGGAGTCAAATTTCACCCCAAGGATATCAACTTCTTCTCCAGGTGCCAACACCCTCCCATTCATCCTTACTACTGCCCCAGCATTACCATCGTGGTGCCTAGAGACGATCATCATTTGCGTTTTCTCAGGTGCAAATGTTACTTGCCATCTATTTCCCCAAGCTGATACAGCTCTCAGCTGGTGATTGATGTAGCTTAGAGCAGCTGGCATTTCTTCTCTTGGATAAGTGAATGTCAGTGTACAGTCGTCTGCATATGCATGTGATTCTGGGATGAGATGAAGAAGGTCGTTGAAGTAGACATTCCATAACAATGGTCCCAGCACGCTTCCTTGTGGAACACTTGCCCCAATAGGATGTCTTGCTGATTCCGTTCCATTGAGAACTACACTTAGAGATCTACCATGAAGGTAATCACTGAGGAGACATAGCGTAGAGCCTGCAATTCCCAGTGCTTGAAGTTTTGCTAAGAGGCCCTGGTGCCACACCCGGTCGAAAGCGCCAGCAATGTCCAGTGCTACCACACAGCTGACTTTGGATTCATCCAGTGACTGGTGCCACTTAGTGGAGAGGTTTAACAACAGATCAGCAGCAGAGTAACCTTTCCTGAAGCCATATTGACGATCACAAAGTAGTGAGTGGTAGTCAAAAAACTCTGTCATTTGTCTTGAGATTATTGTCTCAAGGATCTTACCAGTGATTGACAAGAGTGACACTGGTCTGTAGTTGCTGATTTCTGCTCTGCTCTTCTTTTTGTGAACAGGGACTACATTTGCCTCTTTCCATAGAGAGGGCCATTTACACTGTACTAGGCAGTGCTGAAAGATGCGAGTTAGAGGTGCTGCTAGCTGGTCTGCACATCTCAGCAATCTTGGGCTCAACTTGTCTGGGCCCACAGCCTTTTCTTGGTCCAGCGATTTAAGAAGGAAATGCACCTCCTCCTGCCTTATTGTCACCACTGACAGTTTTGACACAGTTCTTGCAGCTAGCCAAGGAGGGACCCTTGCTGGATCAGGAACTTGCATTTTGGTAGCAAAGTGTTCAGCAAAGAGGTCCGCCTTCTCTTGACTACTAGTAGAGGTGGTCCCATCCTGTCGATTTAGAGGTGGAATAAGTTCATCAGGCAGATAACCTTGTCTGTCCTTGACCAGGGACCACCAGGTTTTGGAGCCTACCCTACCTGATGCAAGCTTTCTTTTAGTGTCCTCCTCCCATTTAGCAATGGCCCACTTTTGAACATCACCCATATGCCTACAGGCTTGCCTGTGCAAGTTCCTGTTATAGGTGGTAGGATGTCTCTTATACCTTCGCCATGCTCTCTCTCTCTCTCTCTCTCTCTCTCTACATCTACCTCTACCTCTCTCTCTCTCTCGCTCTCTAGTGTATGGTTCACAGTGAACTAGGAACAGTATTTTTTGAGGTCTTGGGTCACTGTCCTCTTGCGAGGTGAACTCCGTTATGGGCTCCGGGAACTCTCCCGAGATCCATCTCTCATCCACACTGCTTCACCAGATATCTTCCATTTTTTCACCAAGAAATGCAACAGTGTCAGTAACGCTGGAAGGAACACATACTATTGTTCCGTGAGACTCGCCAAGAGTGTCTGTCTTGAAGATTCTTCACCTCTTGGGGGAACTTGAGTCTCCTGTGACGAACTTATTCCATCTCTGGAGGAAAGTAGGACAAGGAACATCCTTAACTGGTCGATACATTATTAAGACAGTAACATTAAATTGTCGTTGTCTTTTAAATGACATTTCTTCTTAGTTTATTCTATTTTGAATGTTCTTGAGTGAGACGAGCTGTGGTGTGTGTGTGTGTGTGTGTGTGTGTGTGTGTGTGTGTGTGTGTGTGTGTGTGTGTCGTCAGTGTTGGTAATCTTGCGATGCCTCGGGAAGGAGACACGTCGCTGTCATGGAGTGAAAACACTCCTTTATTTGTCTAAATTTCATATAAAACTATAACGTGAGTCCGAAATATATATATATAGATATATATATATATATATATATATATATATATATATATATATATATATATATATATATATATATATATATATATATATATATATATATATGCAAAACAACCACTGTGAAAGAATAGAGAACTTCCAAGCGCTTTCGTGACTACTCACATTATCAAGGAACAATATAAGTAATGCATCAAACGAAGGCATATAAAGGGTCTAGACCACACCTCACTATCACATCCCACAACAAAGCAACACCTGACGCGCGAACACACGACTCATAAGAAAGAGAACACTGCAGCAGGCCCGCTGGCCCAACTAGACAGGTCCTTCACACAACCCACAAACTATTCTATACAACTTTTTGAATATCAATTGGATGGTTAAAATCGCTCACATGAACAAATAGAGTATTGGAATCTTGTCCAGTTCTAATGCTATATTTATGTTGTTTTAATCTTAGTTCGAGATTTTTACCAGTTTGACCGTAATAAACTTTATCACAAATTTTACAAGGAATCTTATAGACACATCCGTCAGCATTTTGGGGGGAATTCTTCATCAAAATTTTTTTTTACTGTATCAAGATTTTTAAATACAACTTTAATATTAAAAGTCTTAAGAAGAGAAGGCATATCAACCAAGTTTTCATGGTAAGGGAGAACCAACATATTTTTAGTTGAATAAGGCTGGTTGTCCCTTTTTGGGTTGTAAAAAGTATTTCTAGCAATTTTAAAAGATTTATCAATTACGTTTCTTGGGTATTTCAAATCATTACCTATTTCATAAATTTTGGATATTTCCTCATCTATGAACTCAGGACTACAAATTCGTAAAGCTCTCAAAAACATTGATGAGAAAACAGACAGTTTGACTCTATCTTGATGCGAGGAATAATAGTGGACATAGGAACAGTTATTTGTAGGTTTTCTGTAAATTTTAAATTTGAATTCATTATTACCCTTAATAATTAAAACATCTAGAAAAGGCAATGAATTATTTTCTTCAAGTTCAACAGTAAAGTTTATAGAATGAGCTAAGCTATTTAATTTACCAAGAATGTAGATATACACCATTTCCTTGGTAAATTAAATAGCTTAGCCCATTCTATAAACTTTACGGCTGAGTTTAAAGAAAATAACTCATATATATATATATATATATATATATATATATATATATATATATATATATATATATATATATATATATATATATATATATATATATATATATATATATATATATATATATATATATATATATATATATATATATATATACATACATACCCCCTTTATCCATGTATTGTTTGTAACGGCTTGGCGAAGCTCCTTGAGAGCGAAACGTTGCCACAATAAAAAATGTAGCATTAGTTACACCTGTGTTCTTTTACCTAACAAATTCTCGGTAATTCTACCAACATTATTACAGTTTCCTAAAAAAAATAGCAGAATTATGACTGAGTTATTTCGTCCAACTTTCACTGTTAATATTGTGGCTACAATTAGAATACATATCTGAAGAAATATTCAAGTTTTTGTTCGTAGTACATAGAAGAAATCTTGTCGACCATTTGAGCTTAAGGAGTTGAACGTATAAGTTAGAGAGGAGTGAGGGAAAGGGACTTCCCATCGCCATACCAAACCTTTGGTTGTAAACTCACGGTTAAGCACAAATTCTGCATGATCAACACAGTGTTTCATAAGCTGACTGATGTCACAGGCTTGGAAGATACAGCTGTATATGTCTTGAGAGAGAGAGAGAGAGAGAGAGAGAGAGAGAGAGAGATTGAGAGAGAGAGAGAGAGAGAGAGAGAGAGAGAGAGAGAGAGAGAGAGAGAGAGAGAGAGAGAGAGAGAGAGAGAGAGAGAGAGAGAGAGAGAGAGAGAGAGAGAGAGAGAGAGAAGCAATGAGAGTTCAGGGTGCTGACACTGCCTGGTACAGGAGCTTCGTGTCTTCCAGACCTCAGGCCCTATCTTCACCTACTTCAACCACACATCTCTATCTCTCTCTCTCTCTCTCTCTCTCTCTCTCTCTCTCTCTCTCTCTCTCTCTCTCTCTCTCTCTCTCTCTCTCTCTCAATCTCTCTCTCTCTCTTTTACACAGTGTTTGACAAGGTTAAGGATCCCTAGCTTTATTGACAAGCTATTTACAGGTTAAGGATTCCTAACTTTATTGGCAATCTAAGAGCTGTTACCTACATCAGCTCATTTGAAAGCATTTTTATTGTTATGAGACATACAAGTAGGGAACAGGATGAAATTGGATCCATCTGTGGGCCAGCATTTTCATTTGATCAACTGACTTTATCTCGTTGACATCATAATGCTGTACGAATGTGTTCCATACTCGAGTCATCCTGGGCATATATGATCTCAGATGGAGTGATGTTCTGGAGAAGGGTACAGCCAGAGTGAAGTTGCTGCTTTCTGCCCGACTTGTGGCATAACAGCTTGTTTCACGTCCTCGAAGTGGATCCAAGTGTGGTACTTTGACAATATTGGCCTTGTACATAACAGTAAGGCCACCCACATCCCTCCTGTGTTGAACGCTCTGCTGAAATGACAGATCTATCCAGGATGGGTCCAGGCGAGAGATGAGACGTCTTGCTCTGTTTTCTACTCTGTCAAGCAGTCGCAGATGAGAGGGGGGCAGGCAAACCAAGAAAGTGGAGCATACTCAAGGTGTGAGCGTACTTGCGCCTCGTACAGAATCTTGCAACCCCTACTGTGAAGTAGATGCGAGATACGGCGAAGTGCTGTAAGCTTCCTGGCTGCCTTGTTTGCAAGATTTACAACATGGTTCTTCATGGTTAGTTTGGAGTCAAATTTCACCCCAAGGATATCAACTTCTTCTCCAGGTGCCAACACTCTCCCATTTATCCTTACTACTGCACCAGCATTACCATCATGGTGCCTAGAGACGATCATCATTTGCGTTTTCTCAGGTGCAAATGTTACTTCCCATCTATTTCCCCAAGCTGGTATAGCTCTCAGCTGGTGATTGATATAGCTTAGAGCAGCTGGCATTTCTTCTCTTGGATAAGTGAATGTCAGTGTACAGTCGTCTGCATATGCATGTGATTCTGGGATGAGATGAAGAAGGTCGTTGAAGTAGACATTCCATAACAATGGTCCCAGCACGCTTCCTTGTGGAACACTTGCCCCAATAGGATGTCTTGCTGATCCCGTTCCTTTGAGAACTACACTTAGAGATCTACCATGAAGGTAATCACTAAGGAGGCATAACATAGAGCCTGCAATTCCCAGTGCTTGAAGTTTTGCTAAGAGGCCCTGGTGCCACACCCGGTCGAAAGCGCCAGCAATGTCCAGTGCTCTCTCTCTTTCTCTTCTCTCTCTCTCTCTCTCTCTCTCTCTCTCTCTCTCTATCTATCTATCTATCTATCTATCTACCTCCCTATCTCTTTCTCTGTCTCTCATCTACTTTCTCTCTCTACCCATCTCTCTACGAAAGAAAAAGAAGACGGAATCATCTCTCGACGGTCATCCTAAGATAACATGACGCCACCTGGGTTAATTACCCCCCAAAAAAACACATAATTATCAATGGGTGAAGGATATGCGTAATTTATTTTTATCCCCATTAGTAATATTTGACATGCTGATTAAGGCCGTCTGGTCCATTATCAATAATAATAATAATAATGATAATAATAATAATAATAATAATAATAATAATAATAATAATAATAATAATAATAATAATAATAATAATAATAATAATAATAATAAATAAATTAATAAATAAATTAATAAATAAAGTGATGTGCTGTTTAAGTCTTCATTGAGCTTAGCTCTAAATCGTTGATCTTAAGGTTAAATAAAGCTAGAGATTTCTTTACGTATATCCACAAAACTTTGCATTTCGTGTGATTAAGATCACAATACAAAGTAAACTGCCAATTAGCAAATTGGTAACACACAGCCAGTTAATAATTCAAAGTTTCATTAAAGCGAAATACACTAGCGGTCAAATACACCAGTGTATGGTATAACACGTTCCTTTTACTAAGAACGTTTCGCTCACACCATGAGAGAAACGTTCCCAGTGAAGGATCGCATTATGCTGCATTTGTGTCTTCGTCCATCGTTTCGGTATTCTATACCATTTCTTTCCCTCGAAATACACTCATGTTAAAAGTATGAAGCCGATCGGAAAGGGCATTCTCAAGTTATCACATGGAACCCATTACTCCAAGTTCTTCTAAACAAATCAACAAATAAAATTAGCAAAACGGCTCCAACACAGCTCAGAGCTAATCTAAGCCTTTCTAAAGGTTAGCTGAGTTGTTGCTGTAAGTTAGAAGTCGATCTGAAGAGTTATTCTCAAGATATTGCACAGAATTCATTGGTGAAATTCATTTTTTTTGCATTGTAAGTTGATAAACTTAGACACATGTGCAACACTTGGGTATCTTTGTTGTGGAAACGTTTCGCCACACAGCGGCTTCGTCAGTCGAATACAGAGGGAAGCAGTTGTGTAGTGAAATGAAGGTGATGTATTCAGTCCATCATCCTAGGAGAAAAAGTATTTGAGGGGGTCAGTCCCTTAGCAGTGGGACTGACCCCCTTAAATACAATAAAGATACCCAGCTTTTGCAAATGTGTCTTAATCATCAACTTATCGGTGTTTCATACCATTTTTCAACACTGTTGAGGATCTTACTGAAGCTTCGCTGAGTCATATATATATGCTTCTGTACCAGGAAGACCGAAGTCTCTTGCGGTCCTCTCAGTATACAGACAAAGTTCGAAGACCACTGATTTCTCAGTTAACATGTCGCATTTACCTGAGGTAGGCAGGATGGGAGAGGGATGAGCAGGATGGGAAAAAGAAGAACAAGAGAGGAAAACAGAAACGGTGACGGGTAAATAGGGAGGGAAAGGGGTTAGAAGGAAGAGAGGGAGAGTAGGGAGAGAAGAGGGTGAGCAGGGAGAGGAGAGGGAGAGCAGGGAGAGAAGAGGGAGAGCAGGGAGAGGAGAGGGAGAGCAGGGAGAGAAGAGGGAGAGCAGGGAGAGGAGAGGGAGAGCAGGGAGAGGAGAGGGAGAGCAGGGAGAGGAGAGGGAGAGCAGGGAGAGAAGAGGGGGAGCAGGGAGAGGAGAGGGAGAGCAGGGAGAAAAGAGGGAGAGCAGGGAGAGGAGAGGGAGAGCAGGGAGAGAAGAGGAGGGGGAGGGAAAGGAGAGAACTTTCATCTATGCCACGCTGGGATGTCCTGAGGGTACATAATGTGTCTGTCTCAGCCAGGTACCACTACCCACCTTACCCACCCAACCCACTACCAACACCCACCTGACCCATCCAACCCACTACCAACACCTACCTTACCCACCCAACCCACTACCAACACTTACCTAACCCACCCAACCTACTACCACTACCAACCTGACCCATCCAACCCACTACCAACACCTACCTGACCCACCCAACCCACTACCAACACTTACCTAACCCACCCAACCTACTACCACTACCAACCTGACCCACCCAACCCACTACCGCTACCCACCTTGCCCATCCAACCCACTACCAACACCTACCTTACACACCCAACCCACTACCAACACTTACCTAATCCACCCAACCTACTACCACTACCAACTTGACCCACCCAACCCACTACCAACACCCACCTGACCCATCCAACCCACTATCAACACCTACCTTACCCACTCAACCCACTACCAACACTCACCTGACCCACCCAACCCACTACCAACACCCACCTGACCCACCCAACCCACTACCAACACCACCTTACCCATCCAACCAACTACCAACACCCACCTGACCCATCCAGCCCACTACCAACACCTACCTGACCTACCCAACCCACTACCAACACTTACCTAACCCACCCAACCTACTACCACTACCAACCTGACCCACCCAACGCACTACCAACACCCACCTGACCCATCCAACCCACTACCAACACCTACCTAACCCACCCAACCTACTACCACTACCAACCTGACCCACCCAACCCACTACCACTACCCACCCAACCCACTACCAACACCCATTTGACCCACCCAACCCACTACCAACACCCACCTGACCCACCCAACCCACTACCATCACCCATCTTACCCACCCAACCCACTACCAACACCTACCTGACCCATCCAATCCACTACCAACACCTACCTGACCCACCCAACCCACTACCAACACTTACCTAACCCACCCAACCTACTACCACTACCAACCTGACCCACCCAACCCACTACCAACACCCACCTGACCCATCCAACCCACTATCAACACCTACCTTTCCCACCCAACCCACTACCAACACTCACCTGACCCATCCAACCCACTACCAACACTTACCTAACCCACCCAACCTACTGCCACTACCAACCTGACCCACCCAACCCACTACCACTACCCACCCAACCCACTACCAACACCCACCTGACCCACCCAACCCACTACCAACACCACCTTACCCATCCAACCCACTACCAACACCCACCTGACCCATCCAGCCCACTACCAACACCTACCTGACCTACCCAACCCACTACCAACACTTACCTAACCCACCCAACCTACTACCACTACCAACCTGACCCACCCAACGCACTACCAACACCCACCTGACCCATCCAACCCACTACCAACACCTACCTAACCCACCCAACCTACTACCACTACCAACCTGACCCACCCAACCCACTACCACTACCCACCCAACCCACTACCAACACCCACTTGACCCACCCAACCCACTACCAACACCCACCTGACCCACCCAACCCACTACCATCACCCATCTTACTCACCCAACCCACTACCAACACCTACCTGACCCATCCAATCCACTACCAACACCTACCTGACCCACCCAACCCACTACCAACACTTACCTAACCCACCCAACCTACTACCACTACCAACCTGACCCACCCAACCCACTACCACTACCCACCTTACCCACCCAACCCACTATCCAGACCCACCTGACCCACCCAACCCACTACCACTACCAACCTGACCCACCCAACTTACTACCAACACCTTCTTAACCCTCCCAACCCACTACCAACACCCACCTGACCCACCAAACCATTATTACTACCTACCTGACCCACCCAACTTACTACCAATGCCCACCTTACCCACCCAACCATCAACGACCAATCACCTGACTGACCCAACCCACTACCACCGCCAACCTGACCCACCCAACCCACTACTACCACCAACCTGACCCACCCAACCCACTACCACCACCAACCTGACCCACCCAACCCACTACCACCACCAACCTAACCCTCCCAACCCACTACCACCACCAACCTGACCCACCCAACCCACTACCACCACCAATCTGACCCACCCAACTCACTACCACCACCAACCTGACCCACCCAACCCACTACCACCACCAACCTGACCCACCCAACCCACTACCACCACCAACCTGACCCACCCAACTCACTACCACCACCAACCTGACTCACCCAACTCACTACCACCACCAGCCTGACCCATCCAACTCACTACCACCACCAACCTGACCCATCCAACTCACTACCACCACCAACCTGACCCATCCAACTCACTACCACCACCAACCTGACCCATCCAACCCACTACCACCACCAGCCTGACCCATCCAACTCACTACCACCACCAACCTGACCCATCCAACTCACTACCACCACCAACCTGACCCATCCAACT
Source organism: Cherax quadricarinatus (assembly GCF_038502225.1). Lineage (NCBI taxonomy): Eukaryota > Metazoa > Arthropoda > Malacostraca > Decapoda > Parastacidae > Cherax > Cherax quadricarinatus. Next base: position 3,576,338 of record NC_091316.1, read on the forward strand.
CACTACCACCACCAACCTGACCCATCCAACCCACTACCACCACCAACCTGACCCACCCAACTCACTACCACCACCAACCTGACCCACCCAACTCACTACCACCACCTACTTCATTTACAACCCTTAAAATAATACTCGTGATCAAGAGATTGTAAACATTTCACGGAATAAGGATGATTGGAACGCATTGTAAGCCAATCCCATATCAGTCAGACCGGTGATCCAATCACCACACCATGTTAACATAACAAGAACTGTCAAACCAGGTATACTGCCTTGTAAACAGGGGAATAAACCAGGTATACTGCCTTGTAAACAGGGGAATAAACCAGGTATACTGCCTTGTAAACAGGGGAATAAACCAGGTATACTGCCTTGTAAACAGGGGAATAAACCAGGTATACTGCCTTGTAAACAGGGAAATAAACCAGGTATACTGCCTAGTAAACAGGGAAATAAACCAGGTCTGCTGCCTTGTAAACAGGGAAATAAACCAGGTATACTGCCTTGTAAACAGGGAAATAAACCAGGTATACTGCCTTGTAAACGGAAATAAACCATGTATACTGCCTTGTAAACAGGGAAATAAACCAGGTATACTGCCTTGTAAACTGGGAAATAAACCAGGTATACTGCCTTGTAAACAGGGAAATAAACCAGGTATACTGCCTTGTAAACAGAGAAATAATCCAGTATACTTCCTTATAAACAGGGAAGATTTCTTAACGTCCTTAGCGGGTCAACTATGAGACACCAAGTCACGTCACCATCGATCCCGTGTACCTGGAGGGTGCTCCGGGGGTCAACGCCTTCGCGACCCGGTCCATGACCAGGCCTCGTGGTGGATCAGAGTCTGATCAACCAGGCTGTTACTGCTGGCTGTCCCGTAATTAAGCTGACAATCAGTTTCATCTGTCAGGTTGCTTCTCCTCGCGAGGACTGCAAGAGCTAGGATGAGGAATGACTTTTGTTGCTAGTAGTGTTGCTGAGAGAGTGATTGGTTGTGTTAGTTGTGTTGCTGATGCCACTTAAGTTGCATGTTTGGAATCAAGGCGGGTTCTCCAGCCACTGTATTTTAAGTGAGTATTTTAAGTGAGTAAGTACTTTAAGTGAGTATTTTAAGTGAGTCTCTAAGGACTTCATCAGTCCTTAGAGATTCACTTAAAATACTTACGAGCTTTTCATAGAGTTGCCATTAGAAGATGAAAATGGAAGAGGCATCCCCTTATTCTTTCTGGGAATTCTATATACTCACCAAGAAACAGTACACGATAAACCCACCAGTGAGGACGACCTGATACATTACCTCCTCCAAAACCAGAAGAAAACGGTGTGTCATTAAAGAAGTGTACCTCCGAGCACTCACGATTTGAAATGGTGTATACCTTTCAGAATAAGATAAATATGATCTCTTAACAAGTAGCACATGACACTTTTTAGTTGTAAGACTCTGACACACAGCTTCACTTTAGTGTGTCTTCTCTCTGTCGTCTGAAGTCGTACAGCCCATGAGGGCATCGCGCTTACTTGTGAATATAATAATAGTAATAATAATAATAATAATAATAATAATAATAATAATAATAATAATAATAATAATAATAATAATAATAATATGCGCAGGTCCTCCTGACACAGGTGTTGCAACATTCACAGGTCCTCCTGACACAGGTGTTGCAACATTCACAGGTCCTCCTGACACAGGTGTTGCAACATTCACAGGTCCTCCTGACACAGGTGTTGCAACATTCACAGGTCCTCCTGACACAGGTGTTGCAACATTCACAGGTCCTCCTGACACAGGTGTTGCAACATTCACAGGTCCTCCTGACACAGGTGTTGCAACATTCATAGGTCCTCCTGACACAGGTGTTGCAACATTCACAGGTCCTCCTGACACAGGTGTTGCAAAATTCACAGGTCCTCCTGACACAGGTATTGCAACAATCACAGGTTCTCCTGACACAGGTGTTGCAACATTCACAGGTCCTCCTGACACAGGTGTTGCAACATTCACAGGTCCTCCTGACACAGGTGTTGCAACATTCACAGGTCCTCCTGACACAGGTGCTGCAACATTCACAGGTCCTCCTGACACAGGTGCTGCAACATTCACAGGTCCTCCTGACACAGGTGCTGCAACATTCACAGGTCCTCCTGACACAGGTGTTGCAACATTCACAGGTCCTCCTGACACAGGTGTTGCAACATTCACAGGTCCTCCTGACACAGGTGTTGCAACATTCACAGGTCCTCCTGACACAGGTGTTGCAACATTCACAGGTCCTCCTGACACAGGTGTTGCAACATTCACAGGTCCTCCTGACACAGGTGCTGCAACATTCACAGGTCCTCCTGACACAGGTGCTGCAACATTCACAGGTCCTCCTGACACAGGTGTTGCAACATTCACAGGCTCTCCTGACACAGGTGTTGCAACATTCACAGGTCCTCCTGACACAGGTGTTGCAACATTCACAGGTCCTCCTGACACAGGTGTTGCAACATTCACAGGTTCTCCTGACACAGGTGTTGCAACATTCACAGGCTCTCCTCACACAGGTGCTGCAACATTCACAGGTCCTCCTGACACAGGTGTTGCAACATTCACAGGTCCTCCTGACACAGGTGTTGCAACATTCACAGGTCCTCCTGACACAGGTGTTGCAACATTCACAGGTCCTCCTGACACAGGTGTTGCAACATTCACAGGTCCTCCTGACACAGGTGTTGCAACATTCACAGGTCCTCCTGCCACAGGTGTTGCAACATTCACAGGTCCTCCTGACACAGGTATTGCAACATTCACAGGCTCTCCTGACACAGGTATTGCAACATTCACAGGTCCTCCTGACACAGGTATTGCAACATTCACAGGTCCTCCTGACACAGGTATTGCAACATTCACAGGCTCTCCTGACACAGGTATTGCAACATTCACAGGTCCTCCTGACACAGGTATTGCAACATTCACAGGTCCTCCTGCCACAGGTGTTGCAACATTCACAGGTCCTCCTGACACAGGTGTTGCAACATTCACAGGTCCTCCTGACACAGGTATTGCAACATTCACAGGCTCTCCTGACACAGGTATTGCAACATTCACAGGTCCTCCTGACACAGGTGTTGCAACATTCACAGGTTCTCCTGACACAGGTGTTGCAACATTCACAGGTCCTCCTGACACAGGTGCTGCAACATTCACAGGTTCTCCTGACACAGGTGTTGCAACATTCACAGGTCCTCCTGACACAGGTGCTGCAACATTCACAGGTCCTCCTGACACAGGTGCTGCAACATTCACAGGTCCTCCTGACACAGGTGTTGCAACATTCACAGGTCCTCCTGACACAGGTATTGCAACATTCACAGGTCCTCCTGACACAGGTGCTGCAACATTCACAGGTCCTCCTGACACAGGTGCTGCAACATTCACAGGTCCTCCTGACACAGGTGCTGCAACATTCACAGGTCCTCCTGACACAGGTATTGCAACATTCACAGGTCCTCCTGACACAGGTGTTGCAACATTCACAGGTCCTCCTGACACAGGTATTGCAACATTCACAGGTCCTCCTGACACAGGTGCTGCAACATTCACAGGTCCTCCTGACACAGGTGCTGCAACATTCACAGGTCCTCCTGACACAGGTGCTGCAACATTCACAGGTCCTCCTGACACAGTAGAGGAGAAGGAGGAAGGAAAAACAGTATTTACCACATTAAGGTCGCCCCGTCATCAACAATGGCTGCGCTGGAGCCTCACTTAATCCTTAATATTAATACAGTTAAATATTATTACCCCTAATATTATTTCTCAAAATTCACGAATGAGAATCACTCGCAGGAAGGAGCTTTCAGTCTATCTCGTTGCCTGGGCAACGATTATCCTCTGAAATACTCTATTTTTTCCGAAGATAAAGAGGAAGTCGGCTCCACTAGTAGAGTGTATATATAGCAGTGCACACGGTATTAGGGATCAGTGTTGAGTTCCCAGTATCAAGGTACAGTATACACAGCTGTTTACAACTGACACCACATTGCAATATTAAGATTATTATTTAGGGAGATTTTTTTTTTTTGGGGGGGGGGGGTGAGTATTTTTACGATAGGATACTTCAGGATAAACTATGTGGTGTATTTTCTTTGGGGTCCTCGTATTTTGATTTGCATGGGATACTTATAGAAAGCCTCTTCTGATCGGCTGCTGTCTCTTAACACTGGTGTATCCTGCTCAGGAAAAAAAGTTGGCATTGTTAGTAGAATGAGCAATTTCCATTCTGACTTCGTTAATTTCGAAACATTATAGCATAATATTTCTTTCCCGAAATGCGACCCAAGACAGTCGACTAACTCCTAGGTGTCTATTCACTGCTAGGTGAACAGGGGCAAAGTTCGACTCACTCGGAAACCGAACCGAAGACTTTAATGGTTGTGAGCCGAACGTCCTTCCGCTCAGAGCCGGATTAAGATTTTGTAGGCCCCTGGGCTACAGGTACTGTGAAGTCCCTTGGCTACAAGTACTGTGAGGCCCCTGGGCTACAGGTACTGTGAGGTCCCCAGTAATATTTTCAAAGGAAAAAGAGTTAAAAGAAATATTAAATTTATTTTTACAAGGTTAACCAAAATTAAAATTCAAACATTTGCTTCGCGTAATTTCTTGGAAATAAATTTCTCCAAAACATCAATCAACTGTAAATTGTTGAGAACATCTCTGGAAGCCCTCCAGCTGCGGAGGCCCCTGGGATGCAGCCCCTGGAGGCCCTCCAGCTGGCGGAGGCTCCTGAGCTGCAGCCCCTAAAGCCCATGCCTTAATCTGGCCCTGAGTTCCACTCCACTACACCTTAACTTCTCTTAGACGTTGCTGGGATTTATTTGAAGGATTATTTTTTCATTCCATCGCTAGTCTTATTATTTCCACGGCTGATAATGGTATCTCCATAGCTAGTTGTTATCTCCATGGTTGTTAATGTCAACGCAGCTCCTTCGGTTGGTTGCTATATCACAGCTCAGTCTGTAAGAACAACCTTTGTATACATAAACAAACCGCACGTGGGAGAAAGAAACTTATGACGACGTTTCGGACCGACTTGGACCATTAGCTAGTGACTAGTTAATGATCCAAGCCGGACCGAAACGTTCCTATAAGTTTCTTTCTCATATGTGCAGGTTATATGAGTATTGTTCCACTCACAGTAATGGGTATTTTTATTCTTTTCACAGCTTTCCGCTGTAAAAGAATTGCATAACTTATAGTTATCCTGTGAAAGGCTGGTTGCATTTCCCTCATATATCAGCTCTCCCATGGTCAGGATAAGAACCATTTATGTACATTAGTCAGTCATGGTAGCTGTAGTGAAGATCATTCTTTCATCTACTGTGAATTTCATACGGGCGTACAAGCTGCTGCCCCCCGTCCACCTTCGCAGAGAAGTACCGACAGTGCTACTGTCTGGTGGCAAACGACATGGTTCTGTGAAGAGGTAGAAAGGGTTTAGTTTGATTAGCAATCCAGGGAGGTTAAATAACTCAGGATAACTCATTTAAGGCAGCCAGCGTAGCTTATTTCCCACTGGAGGCCCTTTCTTTTCAGGTCACCCCACAGGGGGGCTCTAGAATTTCCGTACTGGGGTAGGCTGAGGGGTGACTATCTGGTTGGAAGAGGGAAGGAGCTAGGAGACCTGTTTCGAAGCATAGTTTTTGTTATAATTATTTTTATTTGGGGTATTTGCGAGACTAAGGAATATTTTTTGTGGGTGCAGAAGCCCCAACTCCCCCTTGCTTCTGCCCCTGTCTCCTCACCCCAGCATGTGACTCACAGCTGTTTTTTTTTTTTTTTTATTCGCCGGTACTCTCCCGGCCCGGGTCTTTTCCAAGTAGTGGTGACCCGGCCTTGGCTCCCTATCTGGGGAGTATATCGAGACGTAAGTCTCCCATGGGAGGAGGCACAAGTACCCCCTCATCTTTGGGACTAACTGTCCCCAGGCCTAGCCACATTCCCCGCCCTCACGGGGCTCGTAGCGAGAAGCTAGTCCTCTGGTCTGCCATCTGCCCCGCCCCAAAGGGGCTCGTGGGGATGGTAGTCTTATGAGCTGCAGATGGTAGCAAGCTCAGGCTCTACCTTTCCACACTGTTGACAAACTACTGTATAAGAGGTAACACATCACAGGATAAACCTTCTTCGGGTCAACGTTCTCGCTTTGTGTGGCTCTTCATCACATCCCTTGATAAGTGTCTGTGTAAAGCGAAACGTTCATCCCATCAGAACTTCTCAAGATTGATGGACTGAACACATCGACTCAAGGTTGAGGGACTGATTACCTCATTCTCCTCCTGTTCTTCAAGTTTCTCCTACGTATGGACTGATGAAGCCACTGTGTGGCGAAACGTTTCCTCAATAAAGATACCCAAGAGTTGCACATGTGTCTAATTTATCAACATGTCGGTTCTCTGAACCATCCTTCTACAAACCCATCAGAACTTGTTCGACGACCTTTCGACCTCCCCCCTCCCCTCACCATTGTCGTCAGCAAGCCATCAACGTATAACTCCCAAGCACCTACTTGCTGACAAGCAGCATTTGCAGCTGTCAGGCGACAGGGTAATCAATACAAGAGGTAGTTTACTGAACCACGCTGAACCATGCACTACTGACAGCGGCTAGTTAAGTAATATTATAATATTAATGTTGTTTTATTGATGGAAGCGGAGAGGCAACACCGGTCGCTCGAGGCTGCTGAGCCACTGAGAGTCTCACATGTACACTATCCTTATTCCGCAACTAATGAACGTACGGCTACATTTCGTACAAGAAAGCCTGGATTTCTTGCACATAATGAGGCGTAGTTGTACCGTAATCACAGAGAGTGATCCAGTGTCTAATGCAGCGCTGTTCGTTATCTTCTGATGGCCTGAACGCTTCCTTCAGCGCTGCTATGTCTTGATACTGGACTTATCTGCATGTATCAGGACTTTCCTCCAGCTAGTTTAGAATCCCCTGAAAAGGGTTTCAGGTTAGACGAAAATATTTAGCCCATATATATATATATATATATATATATATATATATATATATATATATATATATATATATATATATATATATATATATATATATATATATGCAATAAGATCACAGTAAACAGGTGATTTCGGAATATGCAAAACAACCACTCTGAAAAAATAGAGAAATTCCAAGCGCTTTCGTGACTACTCACATTATCAAGGAACTTGATAATGTGAGTAGTCACGAAAGCGCTTGGAATTTCTCTATTTTTTCAGAGTGGTTGTTTTGCATATATATATATATATAATATATATATATATATATATATATATATATATATATATATATATATATATATATATATATATATATATATATATATATATATATATATATATATATATATATATATATATATATATATAACCCACTTTCAACAGATATACTAATGTTACTGTAAAATATTATACAACAAAGTGGTATCCATGAGTGTAGGAATCATCCAACCATAACAATTACAATTGATATGTTCTAACAGATGCGGTTCTGGGAGGTGGTTGTGTTGATGGTGATGGCGTCTGTGAGTCTGGTGGCACCACAGGCGGAGATGCAAGACCAAGTATCCCAAGAGGCGGCACTGCAGGAGGATGACAAAGGAACCCTTGCCTTGGATGACAGGAATCGCTTCTTCGGTACATTCCAGACTAGCACCCGCAGTTTGGTATCCCTTGTTACTTCTACTGTCTTCTTCAGTTGTCTCTCAGGTACCGCTACCGCCAGTGTCTGCACCGGGCGCCGCCGACGGCGTGCGTTATCTATGGACAAACCGAAGTCGCTCATCGTGGATCCAAATGAGTAAGTAGCGAGAGGGTAGATGAAAACTGAAAAAAAAAATAAAAAGAGAAGTAAAATGTGAGAAGCAAGGAATACATCTGTAACATTGTAAAACTAACCCATATTATGGAAATGAAAACAGAAGAATATTTTGGTTCAATATCAGTGCTCCAGGAACAACGTATAGTTTTCCTTTCCAGTTTGTGACCAGAGGGATCTCCCTGAGAGTAGACTGAAATTTCATGAATGGAAGATGTCGATAGTCGTCCTTGCCTTGGGCAACACTGGCTGAGCCTCTCCTGGCCAGAGTGACGTGGTTATATCCTCTCATGGAGTACACTCACTCTTTCTGCTGATTGTTATATCTATAAACACTTGTTTTAGAAAGATAGTATATTTAAAAGTAGAGTCATATGTATTTCTGGCTACTGTTATCTGCAGTGACCACTGAAAACAACATTAGTAAAACAACGGTCGATGTTGCCTTGGTCTGTCATAGGTTATATCGAACGACGTAACGGGTGGGGCTTGAACCTGTGGTCTGGAGTTTTGCGACTCACTCGCCATAGGTTCAAACCCCACCCGTTCCGTTGTTTGTATGCAATCGTCTTATTACTATTTCGTGAGCCAAAGGCTCTCTTATTTTCACTTGCGTCCTTAGACATTGCCGTTATTCTGCGTCTCTGTTATAGAGCCAGAACGAGTGCCCGGCTTATTTTACTGCAAAGCTCCACGTTGCCTCTTCTGTTGTACTTTCAGACTCTAATGGTCCATGTCGGACCGAGACGTCGTCATATATTTCAGTCTGCTATGTGCGGGTTATTTGTGTATTGTGTGTTATGTATATTTCAAACTTTCACCGTACCATACAAGCGGTCTTATCGTTTAATAAACCTTGGTAATAAATTCCGACAAACTGGTTTAGAAAGACACACGAGCAAACACTAGGACATATTAGAAAACGTGATCAAGGTCCCAGAACCGAAACGTTTTCTAATAAGTCCTAGTAAACCATACCCCGGTCGGGATTGAACCCGCGGTCATAGACCGCGGGGTCAATCCCGGCCGGGGTATGGTGTGTTTGCAATCGTGTCATTACGATTTCGTGAGTCAATATGTCCTAGTGTTTGCTCACGTGTTGTTGTAAACCAAGCGATCTTATACAGTGATTCCTCCCGTCCCACTGTTCTTTGCATTCATTACTGGTTCTGTCTGCTCTTCAGCAAGCACAGAAATCATCTTTTGAAGCGACCGGAATGTGGCTTCTCTTATTCAGAGCAATTATTTACAGTCTACTCTCCAAGTCCCACAGTTTCCAGCAAGGTGTCTCTCCCATTGTTGGACAAGGAGTATTTTTTCAGTACTGTCCCGGCGACTTGAAGACTCCGGAGTTATGGATTGTAGTGACCAATAAATTGTTTGTAATTAAACCTCACAATGGTCAGTCTGGTTTCCTCGAGGCCGGTTATGAGACACGGAGTTCAGTTCCTGCGTATCTGATGTTTGTACCTCGCACATAAACTGTCTGGATCTGTGCTCCAGTTCCCTGAATTGAGCCTTCCATAATCTCTCCTCCCAACCCAACAGGCTCTGTATGATCCCTATGGGTTTAACGCTCCCCTTTGATAATAATAATAATGTGATTACTGTCCTCACAGTCAAATATCTTTTGGCTGATGGTCCCGCTTTTACAGAGAGTGAGCAGACATCAGTTGTGATCACCCCTTCAGCGTCCTGATGCCCTCTCACTCTGGTTCTCCTCTTGGACCGCATTTTCTGAAGATTCTGTAACTTTTTATAATTAAAAGCTTCCCTATTTCACTAACTTTAACCACCTTTTGTTTATCCTCGACACTTCTCTTCTCTGACGTCAAGATCTCTTAATCATGCAGAGTTGAATGACTCTTATGGGGCTGTCTTTTACTTTCGCAAATATAATAATAATGTGTGGTAAGCCATAGAAACAATATTGGGGGGATAGGGGGAGAGACCCGGGCCAGGACATGTACCGGCGAATCATTTAAGTTCAAGGGGGAAAGAAAATAAATAATTTATGAGTCCTAATGTATACATTTATATACCACAGATGGTCGGCACTGAC
>NC_091316.1:3591278-3611278 GCF_038502225.1 Cherax quadricarinatus
GGTACTGGGAGGGGATTTTTTTCCGGCATTAATATCTGTATCTGTTGGTTTGGAGTGGAGGCCATCGACTGTGGTTCCACTCGAGGAATGACTGGATTTGGTGTACGATTTCTGCCATTTCCTGCCAGTTTTTTTTTCCTTCCTGGCACTAAAAAACCTCTCCCTCTTGAGTGGCTGTGGCTACCCAGGTTTTCCCATGGCCTGGATGTTTTGTATCTTTTTGTCCCCTTTAGATGGTATGCCTGGCAATTTAAGTTATAGCACAGTCTTTCCTGTACTGAAGAGGTACACATTTCAGGGTGAAAAAGCTTACAGGAAGGGAGTTTGCATTTTCCTGTTGTCATATGGGCATGGCATTTTCTAGGGTGGTCATAGTTGCACGTCCCGTCTGTTTTTCCAGATTTCCCATGCCAGCAGATACCAAGTGCATAGTATGTGCACAGGCTTGGTTTCCGTTTACCTTGCCTTAACAAAATTAAAATAAACATATATACAGGGTGTTTCAAAAAGTGGACCCAATTTCAAATGATCTTTCTGAAGCACCCTGTATTAGTGGTCACAAGGGGGAAAGGGTGACTGGATGGAGGAAAAAATGGTTGAGAGAAGTCCTAGTGGGACTACGAATTGGTCTGTTCAGAGCAACGTCAAGACTAGCATGAAGAAGCTTTCTATATACAATTATTGCCGTAAGAAAACTTCAATGGGTCTTTTACTCCATTGAAAATGGCATTTGTGATCTATAAGGAACAGCCTCTCATATAAATAAACATCTCTCTATCTCTCAAATAGGCGTGCGTCGCATAACGACGTTTCGGTCAACGACGGACTGCATGTACGACAGACCGCATGTATAACTGACCGTATGTACGACAGTGGTCCCATAAGATTAGAATGGAGCTGAAAAAGATGTGGTGAAGATATATATATATATATATATATATATATATATATATATATATATATATATATATATATATATATATATATATATATATATATATATATATATATATATATATATATATATATATATTGCACATTTTCTCTGTTAAGATACACAAATACCGTAGTCATGACTCCCGAGGTCGTAATGACACGATTACAAGCAAACCATACCATGGGTGGGGTTAGAACCCGCTGGCCACTGGGCCAGCTAGCTAGTCCAGTGGCTAACGTGACGATCTGGGGTATTGTGACTCTCTGATCGCGGGTTCTAACCCCATCCGTGGAATGGTTTACCTACCGTAGTGTTACAATTGCCTACAGTAGTATTCATTAGAGTAACAAGGTGTATAGATTTATAGCCTAGTAGCAATAGGCTGTATCATATAGCCTAGGTGTATAGTAGGCTACACAATCTAGGTTTGTGTTAGTACGCTCGATGACGTTCGCGCAACAATGAAATCCCCTAACAATGCAGTTCTCAGAATGTATCTCCGTCGTTAAGCGACGCATGAGTGTATTAATTAAAATAATCATGATAATGGGAAGAAGGGGCTATTAACCCTTTCTCCTGTATAAATTATTGAATGTGAAACAAAGAAAGAGGTAATGAACGTTTCTTCTTCGTCGGGTCACCCCGCCTTGGTGGGAGACGACCGGTGTGCTAAAAGAATTAATAATAATAATAATAATAATAATTTATTTTCTAATAAAACACATCTGATACGAAGGCTTCATACATGAAAAAGTTCATATTTAAGTAAGGCATTTCTCAAATAAAGAGATGTGTCTCAAGTATAGGCCCCCAGGGGTCGTACATTTCTCATCGTCACCACCGCCTCAGATGCCTTACGAAAGAAAGTCAGTAACTCTATTAAGTAGGAACAGCTCATTGGAAACCACGCTGAGGCGCATTAATCACATTATGCGCATCAAGCTGCCTGCTAATTACATCCACTCTTACTGATTCTAATATTTTATCCACTGTTGAGGTTAGGCTCCCTGGATAAAAATTCGCTGGTAGGGACCCGTTTGATAGGAATAGCTTTACCTATTGTTTACCTATCAGCTAAAATATCTGAGTGAAATGATGTATTTCATAGATTAGTCAGCTGTTCGCTACGTTCCATTTTCAATTCTTTAACAACCTTGAGAGCAGATCATTGTAAAGCGGGGACATGTTTCTCTCTTAACTGGTCTGCTCGTTTAATTACCACATCTCGTGTGACAATGATGTATAATTTGTTTTCCCCAGTCCTTTTAAAATTATAACTTTCATTTCAATTATGTCTCGTGTGAAGACCGACATGAAATAGATTGGGGGGAAAAAGTTTTGCGCAGTAACCCCACTGGAGGGATCTGGAACAGGCTGCCGCAGTGGTCAGAGACGTGGAACATAAGATTCAAGGTGAACGCTTTGAACATTGTACACATACTGCTTCGTCTTGCTGTGAAGATTATTGGGTAAATGAAAGCTTCCGCCGTATCGAACCCTGCACTTGCAACAAGTGTGCTGTGTATAAACCTTGCTAACTGACATCTGTAGCTGATTTGTAAGTTGTGAGATACTTTTGCCAAATCGCAATGATATAATTGTAAACAACTAACTGAAGGAAATGGGATTCGCATCCATGGCGAGCTGGTCCTGAGGCTAGCAGGCCAGTGTTTGTGACTTCAGGTCTGTCGTAAGGTGGATTTGAACCCCTCTCCGTTCTGTGAGTAGTTTTCCTCTGAGTATTATGTTTCACAACTTATTGCAGAACCTAGAGATGAGAGGCGCGGTGATGTTGCTCTTGTGCCTGACGGCGGCATCTGCACAGGAGGAGCAGCCTAAGCTTTCTGATGGCGTGCAACAGGAGGAGCAGTCCCAGTCTACTGAGAGTGCGCAGCAGGAGCAGCAGGCCAAGCCTGAGGTGGTTGCAGCAGGCAAGACAGACATCGAGTTCCCATCAAAGCTCAGTGATCAAAATCGCTTCCTAGGAGGGTACTCGACGACCACCTACACTGACGTAGTGATGGTCACCTCCACAGTGTTCTTCTCCTGCCTTTCAGGCGTCAAGGCCAAGGCAGTCTGCCAGGGGAGACGAAGGAAATCATTGGACATCTTCCAAGATGTTTCTCAGCGTGGCGAAGGGTATGTATTAATACTGGCTAATGTATTTTTCTCAACTGGTGATGTGTCCGACTATCGTAGTGGTCGAGTTGTTATTGCAGTGTAATTATGAGAAAGTCCCAAACCGCAAGGGTAACTGCACCTGGGGAATGGGAGGTACCCTGGGATTAAACGTAATCCCAGGATACCTCCCATTTCTTAAAGCTTAGAAGGGAGTTAAATCACATTCTGGTGTCATTTCTCGACTGGCAGATTATGGCTTCGAGTAATAAAAAAAGTTAACATTTACTAAATTTTTTTAAGAGTTTGTTTACTGATTTGCAATTCTAATTACAAATGGGTTGCCAGAGAGCAACAAGAAAAACCAAGGGACAGGAGGAGGAAAATGCAAAGGAAGATTGGGCAGCAGAGCTCATAAAAAGGGATCATGAATGGGAAAAGAAACTAGAAGAACTTAGCATGAGAATGGAAGAGAGGATAGATATGGAAAGCAGGAAGTGGGAGGTGCATGTCAAAGCAGCAGAAGCTAGGATACAGAGTTTAGAAGAGGAATTGAAAAATCTGAAACAGCCTAAAGAACTAAAGAACATTTTGGGATTGACAACAGAGACTGCTACCTCAGCCACAAATAAGGGGACTGTAGGGAAAGAAGGGGCACAACTGCATGGAGATGCTCTATCAGAGGAGACTGTAGCAAATGAAAGAGCTAAGCTTTATGTAGAGGCCCTAACAGACAACAACAGAGCCCAAGGAAAGCCGAGAAGGGAAAATGACAGGCCACTGAGCCCAAGTACATTAGTCAGTGAAACTGATGAAAGGAAAGCTGCAGTGGAGGAAACCAAATTAAATGAGGGGATACACAGGGATATGCAGTGGGAGAACGAAAGGGTGAGGTCAGTCTTTGTGTATGGGCTCCAGGAAGTCGAAGGGGAAACATATGAAGCAAGAAAACAAGGGGAAAAAAAAGCAATTGAAAGCATCATGAAAGCAATAGGAGAAGACGATATGACCCAGCTGGAAAATTTTCGGAGAATAGGGGGGTTTGTAAAAAAAAGAACCCGGCCAGTGAGAGTGACCTTCAAGGCAGAAGCGACTCGGACCAGGATCCTGCAGGAGAAAGCACGATTAAGGGACATGACGGCATACAAGAAGGTGTATCTCGACTGCGACAGAACACAAGAAGAAAGGAAGAAACTGAGAGAGATGGTACAAAGGCGAAAGGAGGAAAGAGAGGGGATGGAGAAGACAGACAGGAGATCCCAGACCCAGGAAGAAGATCAAATACAGCCTCCCTCACAACTTCCTATAGAAGCCTCCCAACCAGGTCAACCCCAGTGCAACCAAACACTCTAAATCAAAACACCCATGCCACATCCAATGCCCCCACCCACTTCATTACAAACTCCACCCCCACAGCAACAACCCATAGTTCCTTACCAGGTCTCCCATTTCCACAACCCCAATATACCTCCCAAACCACAGTCTTAGAAAAGAAGTTGAAGGTGTGGTATACAAATGCAGATGGAATAACAAACAAGTATGAGGAGTGGCACGAAAGAATCAAAGAGACATCCCCAGACATAATAGCACTCACAGAAACAAAACTCACCAGAATAATAACAGATTCAATCTTTCCATCCGGATATCAAATCCTCAGGAAAGACAGAGGGAGGAGAGGGGGAGGAGGAGTTGCACTGCTCATTAAAAACCAGTGGGGTTTTGAGAAAGTGGAAGGAATGGATGGCATGGGCGAAAGGGACTACTTAGTAGGAACAATCCAGTCTGAGGGACATAAGGTGATAATTGCAGTAATGTACAACCCACCACAGAACTGCAGGAGGCCAAGAGAAGAATACGATGAGAGCAACAGAGCAATGATCGACACACTAGCCGAGGTGGCCAGGAGAGCACACATGGGGGGAGCAAAGTTACTAGTTATGGGTGATTTCAATCACAAGGAGATTGACTGGGAAAACCTGGAGCCCCATGGGGGTCCCGAAACATGGAGAGCCAAGATGATGGATGTGGTACTGGAGAACCTCATGCATCAACATGTTAGAGACACTACCAGAGAGAGAGGAGAGGATGAACCAGCAAGGTTGGACCTTGTATTCACCATGAGTAGTTCGGACATCGAGGGTATCATGTATGAGAGGCCCCTGGGAGCTAGTGATCATGTGGTTCTGTGCTTCGACTACATAGTTGAGCTCCAAGTGGAGAGAGTAGCAGGAATAGGCTGGGAAAAACCAAACTACAAAAGGGGGAACTACTCAGGCATGAGGAACTTCCTTCAAGACATTCAGTGGGAGAGGGAACTGACAGGAAAACCAGTACAAGAAATGATGGACTATGTAGCAACAAAATGCAAGGAGGCAGAGGAGAGGTTTGTTCCCAAGGGAAACAGAAATAATGGGAAGAACAGAACGAGTCTTTGGTTCACCCAAAGGTGTAGGGAGGCAAAAACTAGGTGTACTAGAGAATGGAAAAGGTACAGAAGACAGAGAACTCAGGAAAATAAAGAAATCAGCCGAAGAGCCAGAAACGAATATGCACAGATAAGAAGGGAGGCTCAGAGACAATATGAAAATGACATAGCATCAAAAGTAAAGACTGACCCGAAGCTGTTGTACAGCCACATCAGGAGGAAAACAACAGTCAAGGACCAGGTAATCAGAGTGAGGAAGGGTGATGGGGAATTCACAAGAAACGACCGAGAGGTATGTCAGGAGCTCAACACAAGATTTAAAGAGGTATTTACAGTGGAAACCAGTAGGACTCCAAGAAATCAGAACAGGGGGGCACACCAGCAAGTGCTAGATGAGGTACATATAACCAAGGAGGAGGTGAAGAAGCTGCTATGCGAACTTGACACCTCAAAGGCGGTGGGACCAGACAACATCTCTCCATGGGTCCTTAAAGAGGGAGCAGAGATATTGTGTGAGCCATTAACAAAGATCTTCAACACATCATTTGAAACTGGGCAACTCCCTGAGGTATGGAAAATGGCAAATGTAGTCCCAATTTTTAAAAAGGGAGACAGACATGAGGCACTAAACTACAGACCTGTATCACTAACGTGTATAGTATGCAAGGTCATCCATCCCCTCTCTCCCCCAAACCATCTAACCCCCTCCCCCAACTATCTCTACCCCTCCAATAACCATCCTCCCCCTCCCCCACAACCATCCATCCCCTCTCCTAACCATCTATTCCCCTCCCCCTAACCAGGATGAGGACAAGGGGCTCCAAGGACGAATCTGGGAGGGAGGAATGGGAGGTAGAGCTCAAAAAAAGGGAGGAAGACTGGGGAAGGAGACTAGATGAGCTGGAAAGGAAGATGGAAGAGAGGTTAGCAGCAGAATGCAGAAGGTGGAAGCAACAGGCCACAGCAGCAGAAATCAAGATAGAGAGATTAGAAGAGGAGCTGAGACATCTGAAACAGCACAGAGACAAAGATATTACAGAAGTAGCATCGGCAATGGCTACATCAAACACAGACAACAGGTCTGGAGTTTACCTGGAGTTTACCTGGAGAGAGTTCCGGGGGTCAACGCCCCCGCGGCCCGGTCTGTGACCAGGCCTCCTGGTGGATCAGAGCCTGATCAACCAGGCTGTTGCTGCTGGCTGCATGCAAACCAACGTACGAGCCACAGCCCGGCTGATCAGGAACTGACTTTAGGTGCTTGTCCAGTGCCAGCTTGAAGACTGCCAGGGGTCTGTTGGTAATCCCCCTTATTTGTGCTGGGAGGCAGTTGAACAGTCTCGGGCCCCTGACACTTATTGTATGGTCTCTTAACGTGCATGGAAACTAAACTGTATGCAGAGGTCCTGTCAAACCCACATGGAGCCAAAACAAAGACAGGGAGCACACTAGGACAGAATGAGAGGTTGGAAGACATTGAAGGAACTAGGACATGTGCAAGGACCTTACCAGATACCTGTGGGGGCCAGGAGCAGGTGAGCAGGAAGGATAAACCAAGAAGCATAGGGGCAATAACTAGGGAAGGGACTGAAGGAAGGAACACTCCACGGGAAGGAACTAAAACACATCAGAGGATGCAATGGGAGTCACAGTGGGAGGTGGAAAGGGAAAGATCCGTGTTTGTCTATGGGCTAGACGAAGCTAAAGGGGAAACTTATGATGAAAGAAAGCAGGAGGAGAAAAAAGCGATTGAAGATATCATGAAGGTGATAGGCGAGGGGGACATGACCCAGGTGGCAAATTTTCGGAGAATTGGGTGGTTCACAAAGAAAAGGAATCGGCCTCTCAAAGTAATTTTCAAGGCAGAATCAACCCGAACCATGATCCTGCAGGAGAAAGCACAGCTGAGAGGCAAGCAGGAGTTCCGGAGTGTGTACCTCGATCGAGACAGAACACAGGACGAAAGGAAGACAATGAAAGAGAGAGTTCAAAAACGAAAGGAGAAATGGGAGGAAATGAAAAAGGAGAGCAGAATAATCCAGGATCAAATGGAAGGACAAGCGCACCCCCCAGAAACACCTGCAGAAGGACTCAAGCCACGACACCCCCAAGGCAACTGAACAATCCAAACCAACCATCACACACCGATCCCTCTGTTTCCACCCCCCGCACCACAGTTACAGTATTAGAACAGAAGTTGAAGGTTTGGTACACAAATGCAGATGGATTAACAAATAAACATGAGGAATGGCAAGAAAGAATCAATGAGAAGTCCCCAGACATCATAGCAGTTACAGAAACAAAACTCATGGAGACAATAACAGATGCAATCTTCCCACCAGGATACCAGATCATGAGGAAAGATAGAAGGGGCAGGGGGGGAGGTGGGGTTGCTCTGCTCGTAAAAAACAGATGGAAATTCGAGAAAATGGAAGGAATAGATGAGACGGGAGAAAGAGACTACATAGCAGGTACACTTCAGTCTGGGGAACACAAAGTGGTCATTGCAGTGATGTATAATCCACCACAGAACTGCAGGAGGCCAAGAGAGGAATATGAAGAGAGCAACAGAGCAATGGTGGACACACTTGCTGAGGCGGCAAGAAGAGCTAACTCCAGCAGAGCAAAGTTGCTGGTTATGGGGGATTTCAACCACAGGGAGATTGACTGGGAAAACCTGGAGCCACATGGGGGTCCCGAAACATGGAGAGCCAGGATGTTGGACGTGGTGCTGGAAAACCTCATGCACCAACATGTTAAGGACACTACCAGAGTGAGAGGGGAGGATGAACCAGCAAGATTGGACCTTGTGTTCACCCTGGGCAGCTCAGATATTGATGACATCAAGTATGAGAGTCCCCTAGGAGCTAGCGACCACGTGGTTCTGTGCTTTGAATACATAGTAGAGCTGCAAGTGGAGAGAATAACAGGAGTTGAATGGGAAAAGCCTGACTATAAAAGAGGGGACTACATAGGGTTGAAGAACTTCCTGCGGGAGGTCCAGTGGGACAGAGAACTGGCAGGAAAGCCAATAAATGAAATGATGGAATATGTAACAACAAAATGCAAGGAGGCAGTGGAAAGGTTTATTCCCAAGGGCAACAGTAACAACGGAAAGACCAGAACGAGCCCCTGGTTTACCCGACGGTGTAAGGAGGCAAAAACAAAGTGCAATAGAGACTGGAAGAAGTACAGAAGGCAGAGAACACAAGAAAATAGGGAGATCAGTCGCAGAGCCAGGAATGAGTACGCACAGGTAAGGAGGGAGGCCCAGCGACAGTATGAAAATGACATAGCATCGAGAATCAAGACTGACCCGAAACTGTTGTATAGCCACATCAGGAGGAAGACAACAGTCAAAGACCAGGTGATCAGATTAAGGACAGAAGGTGGAGAACTCACTAGAAATGATCAGGAGGTATGTGAGGAGCTGAACAGGAGATTTAAGGAAGTTTTTACAGTAGAGACAGGAAGGGCTGTGGGAAGACAGCACAGAAGGGAACATCAAGAGGGAATATACCAACAAGTGTTGGATGACATACGAACAACTGAGGAGGAGGTGAAGAAGCTCTTAAGTGACCTTGACACCTCAAAGGCGATGGGACCGGACAACATCTCCCCATGGGTCCTTAGAGAAGGAGCAGAGATGCTGTGCGTGCCTCTAACCACAATCTTCAACACATCCCTTGAAACTGGGCAACTTCCTGAGAAATGGAAGACAGCTAATGTAGTCCCCATATTTAAGAAAGGAAACAGAAACGAGGCACTAAACTACAGACCTGTGTCTCTGACATGTATTGTGTGCAAGTCATGGAGAAGATTATCAGGAGGAGAGTGGTCGAACACCTGGAAAGGAACAAGATTATAAATGAAAACCAGCATGGGTTCATGGAAGGCAAATCTTGTATCACAAACCTCCTGGAGTTTTATGACAAGGTAAGAGAAGTAAGACACGAGAGAGAGGGGTGGGTAGATTGCGTTTTCCTAGACTGCAGGAAGGCCTTTGACACAGTTCCCCAAAAGAGATTAGTGCAGAAGCTGGAGGATCAGGCGCACGTAAAAGGGAGGGCACTGCAATGGATAAGGGAATACCTGACAGGGAGGCAGCAACGAGTCATGGTACGTGAAGAGGTATCACAGTGGGCGCCTGTTACGAGGGGGGTCCCACAGGGGTCAGTTCTAGGACCAGTGCTATTTTTGATATATGTGAACGACATGATGGAAGGAATAGACTCTGAAGTGTCCCTGTTCGCAGATGACGTGAAGTTGATGAGAAGAATTAAATCGGACGAGGATGAGGCAGGACTGCAAAGAGACCTGGACAGGCTGGACATGTGGTCCAGCAACTGGCTTCTCGAATTCAATCCAGCCAAATGCAAAGTCATGAAGATTGGGGAGGGGCAAAGAAGACCGCAGACAGAGTATAGGCTAGGTGGACAAAGACTACAGACCTCACTCAGGGAGAAAGACCTTGGGGTGACCATAACACCGAGCACATCACCGGAGGCACACATCAACCAAATAACCGCTGCAGCATACGGGCGCCTGGCAAACCTGAGAATAGCGTTCCGATATCTTAATAAGGAATCGTTCAAGACACTGTACACTGTGTATGTTAGGCCCATACTGGAGTATGCATCACCAGTCTGGAACCCACACCTGGTCAAGCACGTCAAGAAGTTAGAGAAAGTACAAAGGTTTGCAACAAGGCTAGTCCCAGAGCTCAAGGGAATGTCGTACGAGGAATGGTTAAGGGAAATCGGACTGACGACACTGGAGGACAGAAGGGTCAGGGGAGACATGATAACGACATACAAGATACTGCAGGGAATAGACAAGGTGGACAGAGATAGGATGTTCCAGAGAGGGGACACAGGGACAACGGGTCACAACTGGAAGCTGAAGACTCAGACGAGTCACAGGGACGTTAGGAAGTATTTCTTCAGTCATAGAGTTGTCAGCAAGTGGAATAGCCTAGCAAATGAAGTAGTGGAGGCAGGAACCATACATAGTTTTAAGAAGAGGTATGACAAAGCTCAGGAAGGAAGCAGAGAGAGAGAGGATCCAGTAGCGATCAGTGAAGAGGCGGGGCCAGGAGCTGAGTCTCGACCCCTGCAACCACAATTAGGTGAGTACAATTAGGTGAGTATACACACACACACACACACACACACATACACCCATACTATCTCCTCTCTCTCCCTCTTTCTACCCTTTCTCTCTCCCCCTCTCACCCTCTCCCTCCTCTAGCCTTCTGTCTGTGGTAAAAAAAAAAAAATGGGTGGCCCTAGAGGACGGAAAACCAGAGATCTGGTGGACGAACCAGGGAGGAAAGATTGGGAGTTAGAGCTCCAAAAAAGGGAGGAAGAGTGGGGAAGGAAGATAGTAGAGCTTGGTAAGAAAATGGAGGAGCGGATAGCTGAAGAGTGCAGGAAGTGGGAAGTACAGGTCTTAGTAGCAGAAGCTAGGATACAGTGCTTAGAAGAGAAACTGCAAAGCCTGAAACAGATTAGAGAGACAAATGACAATTCAGATGTGACATCAGGAAATTCAATGTCAGGCGCAGACAAGGGGACGGTAAGCAACAAAGGAGACATGCCGTACGTGAAGGCCCTATCAGACCCACGTGGGGCCAGGGAAAAGACGAGGAGCACACTAAGATCAAATGACAGGTCCGA
The DNA here is from genome assembly GCF_038502225.1 of Cherax quadricarinatus. Lineage (NCBI taxonomy): Eukaryota > Metazoa > Arthropoda > Malacostraca > Decapoda > Parastacidae > Cherax > Cherax quadricarinatus. Next base: position 3,602,434 of record NC_091316.1, read on the forward strand.
AGACAATGAAGGTATGCTATATGCAGAGATTCTAACAGCCAACTGCAGTAGCAAGGGACAGCTGGTCATGAAAGACAGTTCATTGAGAATAGAAGTTTCAGATATGACAGGGACTGAAGGCAAGAACATGTCAATGGAAGGAAATAAAATGCCTCAGAGGAAGCAGATGGAGATTCAGTGGGAGGAGGAAAGGGCGAGGTCAGTTTTTGTGTACGGGCTCCAAGAAGCCAAGGGGGACAACTTCGAAGAAATAAAACATGAGGAGAAAAAAATGATTGAAGGCATCATGAAAACAATAGGTGAGGGCAATATGACCCAGGTGACAAATTTTCAGAGAATTGGGTGGTTTGCGAGTGGAAGGATACGGCCTGTCAAAGTAATTTTCAAGGAAGAATCAGTTCGAACCAGGATTCTGCAAGAGAAAGCAATACTGAGGGACAAACAGGGGTACCAGAGAGTATACCTCGACCGCGACAGAACACAAGAAGAAAGGACTACACTGAAAGAGAGGGTACAGAGACGCAAGGAGGAACAAGAGGCAATGACAAAGATGAGCAGGGCCCAGACACAGAAGGAAGGGCAAACACACCCCACAGAATCTCCCACCAAAAGACTCCAACCGCTACATTCCCAACACAACTGTGCAACCTATACTACAACCCACTCACTGTTCCCTCTGCCACCAACCCCCATATCACAAACCTCACCCCAACAGCTGTCCCTTATGGGCATTCTGACCCCACCCCCATCATCACAAACCCCACCTACACCACAGCCCCATATAGGCCCCCACCAAGGCTCTTGCTCCCCCAACCCCAATATTCTTGCATGACCACAATGATAGAAAAGAAACTGAAAGTTTGGTACACAAACGCGGATGGAATAACGAATAAACATGAGGAGTGGAACGAAAGAATCAGTGAAAAATCCCCAGACATCATAGCAGTCACAGAAACAAAACTCGCTGAGACAATAACAGACACAATCTTCCCAACGGGATATCAGATCCTGAGGAAAGATAGAAGGAGTAGAGGGGGAGGAGGGGTTGCACTGCTCATAAAACACCGATGGGGATTTGAGGAAATGGAAGGCATGGACATGATTGGAGAAAGAGACTACATTGTAGGTACAATTCAGTCCGGAGAACATAAAGTAGTCATTGGAGTGATGTATAACCCACCACAGAACTGCAGGAGGCCAAGAGAGGAGTACGAAGAAAACAACAGGGCGATGGTGGACACACTGGCTGAGGTGGCAAGAAGAGCTCACTCGAGCAGAGCAAAGTTACTGGTAATGGGCGATTTCAACCACAGGGAGATCGACTGGGAAAACCTGGAGCCACATGGGGGTCCCGAAACATGGAGAGCCAAGATGATGAATGTGGTACTTGAAAACCTCATGCATCAACATGTCAGGGACACAACCAGAGAGAGAGGGGAGGATGAGTCAGCAAGACTGGATCTTGTGTTCACCCTGAGCAGTTCAGACATTGAGGACATCACTTACGAGAGGCCCCTTGGAGCTAGCGATCACGTGGTTCTGAGTTTTGATTATATAGTAGAGTTACAAGTGGAGAAGATAACAGGAACTGAAGGGGACGGGCCAAACTATAATAGGGGGGACTACACAGGTATAAGAAACTTCCTGCAGGAGGTTCAGTGGGACAGAGAAATGGTAGGAAAGTCAGTAAACGAGATGATGGAATATGTGGCAACAAAGTGCAAGGAGGCAGAGGAAAGGTTTGTTCCCAAGGGAAACAGAAATAATAGGAAGACCAAAACGAGTCCTTGGTTTACCCGAAGGTGTAGGGAGGCAAAAACTAAGTGCAACAGAGAATGGAAAAGGTACAGGAGGCATAGAACCCAGGAAAACAAGGAGATTAGTAGAAGAGCCAGAAACGAGTATGCACAGATAAGGAGGGAGGCCCAGCGACAGTATGAAAACGACATAGCATCGAAAGTCAAATCTGACCCGAAACTGCTGTATAGCCACATTAGGAGGAAGACAACAGTCAAGGACCAGGTGATAAGGCTGAGGAAAGAAGGTGGAGAACTCACAAGAAACGATCAAGAGGTATGTGAGGAGCTCAACACGAGATTTAAGGAAGTATTTACAGTAGAGACAGGAAGGACTCTGGGGGACAGACCAGATGGGGACACCAGCAAGGAATACACCAACAAGTGTTGGACGACATACATACAGATGAGGAGGAGGTGAAGAAACTGCTAAGGGACATCGATACCACAAAGGCAATGGGACCGGACCCCTCAAGGAAGGTTCCTTGATGTTGGTGAGGGGTTCTTGATTTAGGGAATTGGATCTGTGCTCCAGTTCCCTGAATTAAGCCTGAATGCCTTCCACATCCCCCCCAGGCGCTGTATAATCCTCCGGGTTTAGCGCTTCCCCCTTGATTATAATAATAATAATAATGGGACCGGACAACATCTCCCCATGGGTCCTTAGAGAGGGAGCAGATATGTTGTGTGTGCCACTTACCACAATCTTCAACACGTCCCTGGAAACTGGGCAATTACCTGAGGTATGGAAGACAGCAAATGTAGTTCCCATTTTTAAAAAAGGAGACAGAAAAGAGGCACTAAACTATAGACCTGTGTCATTGACGTGTATAGTATGCAAAGTTATGGAGAAGATTATCAGGAGAGTGGTGGAGCACTTGGAACGGAACAAGAGTATAAATGCCAACCAGCACGGATTCATGGAAGGCAAATCCTGTGTCACAAACCTTCTGGAGTTTTATGATAAAATAACAGAAGTAAGACACGAGAGAGAGGGGTGGGTTGATTGCATCTTCTTGGACTGCAAGAAGGCCTTTGACACAGTTCCTCACAAGAGATTAGTGCAGAAGCTAGAGCATCAGGCGCATATAACAGGAAGGGCACTGCAATGGATCAGAGAATACCTGACAGGGAGGCAACAACGAGTCATGGTAATTAATGATGTATCACAGTGGGCACCTGTGACGAGCGGGGTCCCACAGGGGTCGGTCCTAGGACCAGTGCTATTTTTGGTATATGTGAACGACATGATGGAAGGGTTAGACTCAGAAGTGTCCCTCTTTGCAGATGATGTGAAGTTAATGAGGAGAATTAAATCAGATGAGGACCAGGCAGGACTTCAAAGAGACCTGGACAGACTGGACACCTGGTCCAGCAAATGGCTTCTCGAATTTAATCCTGTCAAATGCAAAGTCATGAAGATAGGGGAAGGGCACAGAAGACCACAGACAGAGTATAGGCTAGGTGGCCAAAGACTGCAAACCTCACTCAAGGAGAAAGATCTTGGAGTGAGTATAACACCGAGCATGTCTCCGGAAGCACACATCAATCAGATAACTGCTGCAGCATATGGGCGCCTGGCAAACCTGAGAACAGCATTCCGATACCTTAGTAAGGAATCGTTCAAGACACTGTACACCGTGTATGTCAGGCCCATACTGGAGTATGCAGCACCTGTTTGGAGCCCACACTTGATAAAGCACGTCAAGAAACTAGAGAAAGTACAAAGGTTTGCGACAAGGTTAGTTCCAGAGCTAAGGGGAATGTCTTATGAAGAAAGATTAAGGGAAATCGGCCTGACGGCACTGGAGGACAGGAGGGTCAGGGGAGACATGATAACGACATATAAAATACTGTGTGGAATAGACAAGGTGGACAAAGACAGGATGTTCCAGGGAGGGGACACAGAAACAAGAAGCCACAATTGGAAGTTGAAGACACAAATGAGTCAGAGAGATATTAGGAAGTATTTCTTCAGTCATAGAGTTGTCAGGCAGTGGAATAGCCTAGAAAATGACGTAGTGGAGGCAGGAACCATACACAGTTTTAAGACGAAGTTTGATAAAGCTCATGGAGCGGGAAGAGAGAGGGCCCAGTAGCAACCGGTGAAGAGGCGGGGCCAGGAGCTAAGACTCGACCCCTGCAGCCACAAATAGGTGAGTACAAATAGGTGAGTACACACACACACACACATACACACACACACACACACACACACACACACACACATACACACACATAAATATACATATATATCTATATATATATATATATATATATATATATATATATATATATATAAATATATATATATATATATATGTGTGTGTGTGTGTGTGTGTGTGTGTGTGTGTGTGTGTGTGTGTGTGTGTGTGTGTGTGTGTGTGTGTGTGTGTGTGTGTGTGTGTGTGACAGATTTATAATATATATATTCAAGAACTAACCTAACCTATATTTTATTAACCAACAGGCTGAATGAATCTCACATATTCTTTGCTGACAAGTCAGATGGCAGCTACAAAACGGAGCTGGATTCGTCCAGTGATTCACCGTCTTTGGAACCCGAACCAGAAGAGCCGGAAGAGGATAAGGAGAGGCTTTTCTTAACCATCTGGACCACCACCCGGACCACCACCACAGTCACCATGCTCTACACAAATACACAAACCACCATCCGTCTCTCCTACCTCTGTACGGCTGGACAGCAGCAGTTCCCTACCTTCAACTGTGTTGGTTAATACTCTCGCATACTCGCTATCAGCGGGGGTACCTGCCCAGACCTGACAAGAAGGAACGTCACAATACCTTGGCTACCTGTAGATGCCTGGAGAGGGTTTCTGGGGGCAACGCCCCCGCGGACCGGTCTGAGACCAGGCATCGAACAATTTACAATATATCTTCTTTTTCGCAACTATGGGTAACTAAAGTTTCCTCTCTTAAGAGACCAAAAGAGAAATATCATTCTAGTCTGGTCAAGTACCCCATCCAGATGAGAGTTAACAAACCGGTTTGACAAACTAGAGTGTATATTCACCGAAAGATATATATCTTGTGCATATACACTGAAAGATGTATATCTCTTGTGTATATAAACCGAGAGATTTATATCTCTTGAGTATATACACTGAAAGGTGTATATCTCGAGTGTATATACACTGAGTTTTTTTTAGGCCCTGTGATAGGGACCAAACTTAGTGAGTGTGTCGACTCTGAGTGTGTCGACGCTGTGCTTGAGGAAAAGAGTCCAAACCAAGAATTAAAAATTATGTGCTCCTTTAAATTCTGTTTTGTTTTACTATCCCTTTGGTCATTAGTTGGAGTTTAAAACCCATCGACTACACGAGGGTCACTAAGACTACACGTAATTTTTTCAACAAAACAAGAACAAGAATACTTTTATCCTTAAAGTTAGGGAATAAAGGTGCCATATATATATATATATATATATATATATATATATATATATATATATATATATATATATATTTATATATATATATATATATATATATATATATATATATATATATATATATATATATATATATATATATATATATATATATATATATATATATATATATATATATATATATATATATATATATATATATATATATATATATATATATATATATATGCAACAAGATCACAGTAAACAGGTGATTTCAAAATATGCAAAACAACCACTCTGAAAGAATAGAAAAATTCCAAGCGCTTTCGTGACTACTCACATTATCAAGGAACTATGAAAGTGAAGCATCCAAGGAAGCTATATAAGGGGTCGGCCAGCACCTCACTATCAGATCCCACAACGGTTAAACACGTGACGCGCGGCGAGCCAACTTGGACAGGTCCTTTGCAAAACTCACCCCCATGCTATTTATTTGTCCAGTGTATTATTAAATTCTACCCAAATTCTATTAATTATAAATGGATCTAATTTATATAAACCAAAGGAAATATTCATATTATTGTCAAAACTGCTTTTTATGATAAATTTTACACTCAGAAGTTTGGTATGGCAATGGGAAATCCTCTTTCACCTGTTCTTAGTAACCTATACATGGAATTTTTTGAAACAAGGTTGCTTAACACAATCCTCCCTAATAGAGCTAAATGGTTCAGATATGTTGATGATATTTTGTGTCTTATGCCCAAAAATGTAGATATACACCATTTTCTTGGAAAATTAAATAGCTTAGCCCATTCTATAAACTTTACTGTTGAGTTTGAAGAAAATAACTCATTGCCTTTTCTAGATGTTTTAATTATTAAGGGTAATAATGAATTCAAATTTAAAATTTATAGAAAACCTACAAATAACTGTTCCTATGTCCACTATTATTCCTCGCATCAAGATAGAGTCAAACTGTCTGTTTTCTCATCAATGTTTTTGAGAGCTTTACGAATTTGTAGTCCTGAGTTCATAGATGAGGAAATATCCAAAATTTATGAAATAGGTAATGATTTAAAATACCCAAGAAATGTAATTGATAAATCTTTTAAAGTTGCTAGGAACACTTTTTATAATCCAAAAAAGGGCAACCAGCCTTATTCAACTAAAAATATGTTGGTTCTCCCTTACCATGAAAACTTGGTTGATATACCTTCTCTTCTTAAGACTTTTAATATTAAAGTTGTATTCAAAAATCTTGATACAGTAAAAAAACTTTTGATTAAGAATTCCCCCCAAAATGCTGATGGATGTGTCTATAAGATTCCTTGTAAAATTTGCGATAAAGTTTATTACGGTCAAACTGGTAAAAATCTCGAACTAAGATTAAAACAACATAAATATAGCATTAGAACTGGACAAGATTCCAATGCTCTATTTATTCATGTAAGAGATTTTAACCATCCAATTGATTTTCAAAAAGTTGAGAAAGTAGTATCAAGCAAGTCCATGGTCGACAGGAATATAATTGAATCTTGTTTCATAAAAAGCAGTTTTGACAATAATATGAATATTTCCTTTGGTTTATATAAATTAGATCCATTTATAATTAATAGAATTTGGGTAGAATTTAATAATACACTGGACAAATAAATAGCATGGGGGTGAGTTTTGCAAAGGACCTGTCCAAGTTGGCTCGCCGCGCGTCACGTGTTTAACCGTTGTGGGATCTGATAGTGAGGTGCTGGCCGACCCCTTATATAGCTTCCTTGGATGCTTCACTTTCATAGTTCCTTGATAATGTGAGTAGTCACGAAAGCGCTTGGAATTTTTCTATTCTTTCAGAGTGGTTGTTTTGCATATATATATATATATATATATATATATATATATATATATATATATATATATATATATATATATATATATGTATGTATGTATGTATATATATTATTGAATCTTGTTTCATAAAAAGCAGTTTTGAAAATAATATGAATATTTCCTTAGGTTTGTATAAATTAGATTGATTTATAATTAATAAAATTTGGTTAGAGTTTAATAATACATTGGACAAATAATAAACCTTATGTCTTGGGTGGAACGATTAGTTGGTGGGTTGTCGTGAGGACCTGTCTAGTTGGACCTACTACAGTGTTCCTCTTTTCTTATGAGTCCGGTGTTGTCTCGCGTCAGGTGTTTCTTTGTTGTGGGAGTTGACTGTGAGGTGTGGTCTAAGCCCTTTTATTGCCTTCCTTTGATGTATTACTCTCATAGTTCCTTGACAATGTGAGTAGTCACGAAAGCGCTTGGAATTTCACTACTCTTTCACAGTGGTTGTTTTGCATATATATATATATATATATATATATATATATATATATATATATATATATATATATATATATATATATATATATATATATATATATATATATATATGTGTGTGTGTGTGTGTGTGTGTGTGTGTGTGTGTGTGTGTGTGTGTGTGTGTGTGTGTGTGTGTGTGTGTGTGTGTGTGTGTGTGTGTATATGAGGCGAGTAAAATGCCTGGAGCAATGGGCTAGTAACCCATTCTCCTGTAAACATTTACTAAAAAAGCAAGAGGAAAAACTTTATAAAACTGGGATGCTTGAATGTGCGTGAATGTAGTGCGGATGATAAGAAAGAGATGATTGCTGATGTTATGAATGAAAAGAAGTTGGATGTCCTGGCCCTAAGCGAAACAAAGCTGAAGAGGGTAGGCGAGTTTCAGTGGAGAGAAATAAATGGGATTAAGTCAGGAGAAGCTGAGAGAGTTAGAGGTAAGGAAAGTGCAGCAATAATGTTGAAGGACCAGTTATGGAAGGAGAAGAGGGAATATAAATGTGTAAATTCAAGGATTATGTGGATTAAAATAAGAGTTGGTTGCGAAAAGTGGGTCATAATAAGCGTGTAACTCCAGTTATGCGCCAGGAGAAGAGAGGAGTGTAGAGGAGAGAGAGAGTTTTTAGGAGATGTTAAGCGAATGTATAAGAACCTTTGAACCAAGTGTGAGAGTAATTGTGGTAGGGGACCTAAATGCTAAAGTAGGAGAAGCATTTAGAGAGGGTGTGGTAGGTAAGTTTGAGGTGCCAGGTGTAAATGATAAAGGGAGCCCTTTGCTTGAACTTTGTATAGAAAGGGGTTTAGTTATAAGTAATATGTATTTTAAGAAAAAGAGGATAAATAAGTATACAAGATATGATGTAGGACGAAATGACAGTAGTTTGTTGGATTATGTATTGGTACATAAAAGACTGTTGAGTAGACTTCAGGATGTACATGTTTATAGAGGGACCAGAGATATATCAGATCATTTTTTAGTTGTAGCTACAGTGAGAATAAAAGGTAGATGGCATACAAGGAGAATAGAAGCAGCAAGTAAGAGAGAGGTGAAGGTGTATAAACTAAAAGAGGAGGCAGTTAGGGTAAGATATAAACAACTATTGGAGGACAGATGGGCTAGTGAGAGTATAGGCAATGGGGTTGAAGATGTATGGGGTCGGTTAAAGAATGTAGTGTTATAGTGTTCAGCAGAAGTTTGTGGTTACAGGAAAGTGGGTGCGAGAGGGAAGAGGAGCGATTGGTGGAATGATGATGTAAAGAGAGTAGTAAGGGACAAAAGTTAGCATAT
>NC_091316.1:3921278-3943778 GCF_038502225.1 Cherax quadricarinatus
CAGTCAGTCAGATAACCAGCCAGCCAGCCAGCCAGCCAGCCAGCCAGCCAGTCAGATAACCAGGCAGCCAGCCAGCTACCAAGTCTGCTAACCAACCAGCCAGCCAGCCAGCCAGCCAGCCAACTAGCCAGCCAGCCAGCCAGCCAACCAGCCAGCCAGCCAGCCAGCCAGCCAGCTAACCAGTCAGTCAGTCAGATAACCAGCCAGCCAGCCAGCCAGCCAGCCAGCCAGCCAGTCAGATAACCAGGCAGCCAGCCAGCTACCAAGTCTGCTAACCAACCAGCCAGCCAGCCAGCCAGCCAGCCAGCCAACTAGCCAGCCAGCCAGCCAGCCAACCAGCCAGCCAGCCAGCCAGCCAGCCAGCCAGCCAGCCACCAAGTCTGTTAGCCATCCAGCCAACCAACCAGCTTCCTCGTTAGTTATGCCTCCAGCCTGTAATACACGCGTTGAGCACCTTCGTTCACCACCCAGCTGAAGGACATTACCTATACGACTCAGTGACCCAGCTGGTGAGGTCACCTTATGAAACAGGGACACCTACCTTCCCCCCCCAAAAAAAAAAAAACCATCCCCAGTGCTGTGAATCTGAGGGAATAAAAAAAATATATATATGAATAAACCACAGTGGAAAATAAGTTCTCTTTGAGCGCAGAGAGAGAGTTCTATTATTGCAATATCAGTAACAGCGTCTGCTTAATGTAAAGTGGTGGGGATATGGCAGCACCTGGGGGAGGCAGCCACACCCTAGAAATCGCCCTTGGGCTTCCCTACACTCAGGGTCGTATTCCCGCTTGCGCTGCGCTGGGGGAATACGCCCCAAGTACAACACACAGGTTTGGAATTTGAAATTCAACTCTGAAGCCTCGTCTCCGGAGGGGAGGAAGCTGGGGGTATTCCCGCTCTTGCGGCGGAGGGTGGTAAGGGCGGAGATGGCAGGCCACCGGGAGCCCCGTCTACGCCTTTGTGGAGTGGTGATGTCAGTACGGCATGATTAATCACGGTGAAGATTAATGTAGAGGCTGAGTCGTGACATTTGTTGCAGTCAATAGATAACTGGTACATCAGGGGTGCCCCTGGCTGTGCTGGTGAGGCTTCACTACCTGTGGTGGAGCACCATGCTGGTGAGGCTTCACTACCTGTGGTGGAGCACCATGCTGGTGAGGCTTCACTACCTGTGGTGGAGCACCATGCTGGTAAGGCTTCACTATCTGTGGTGGAGCACCATGCTGGTGAGGCTTCACTACCTGTGGTGGAGCAAAATGCTGGTGAGGCTTCACTACCTGTGATGGAGCACCATGCTGGTGAGGCTTCACTACCTGTGGTGGAGCACCAAGCAAGGCTTTAGGGAGGCTTCACTACCTGTGGTGAAGCACCAAGCAAGGCTTTAGGGAGGCTTCACTACCTGTGGTGAAGCATCAAGCAGGGGTTTAAGGAGGCTTCACTACCTGTGGTGAAGCATCAAGCAGGGGTTTAAGGAGGCTTCACTACCTGTGGTGAAGCATCAAGCAGGGGTTTAAGGAGGCTTCACTACCTGTGGTGAAGCACCAAGCAGGGGTTTAAGGAGGCTTCACTATGTGGTGAAGCATCAAGCAGGGGTTTAAGGAGGTTTCACTACCTGTGGTGAAGCACCAAGTAGGGGTTTAAGGAGGCTTCACTATGTGGTGAAGCATCAAGCAGGGGTTTAAGGAGGCTTCACTACCTGTGGTGAAGCACCAAGCAGGGGTTTAAGGAGGCTTCACTACCTTTGGTGGAGCACCAAGCAGGGGTTTAGGGAGGCTTCACTACCTGTGGTGAAGCACCAAGCAGGGGTTTAAGGAGGCTTCACTATGTGGTGAAGCATCAAGCAGGGGTTTAAGGAGGTTTCACTACCTGTGGTGAAGCACCAAGCAGGGGTTTAAGGAGGCTTCACTATGTGGTGAAGCATCAAGCAGGGGTTTAAGGAGGTTTCACTACCTATGGTGAAGCACCAAGTAGGGGTTTAGGGAGGCTTCACTATCTGTGGCGGAGCACAAGGATTTAAGGAGGCTTCACTACCTGTGGTGGAGCACCAAGCAGGGGTTTAGGGAGGCTGTCGTAGACCCGTTTTCTTAATTCTCACGAAAAAAATCCCAAGATAAATGCCAGATACATCTATATTCACAATGGAAAATCTTTAATACCGTCCCGAAGTCTGGCCAAATAATTTATAATTGTCATGTTATTAATGGTTTAGTACACTAAGTAATCGCTCCATAAACCAGTGCTTGTGGACTGTCTTCTATTCCTGTGATACTCGATCTTGTTGGCACTTGGCACTGTTATGCCTGGGGCACTAAGCGTCTACTGCATTCTACCTCATTCTTTGCAAGAACGTTCCATCGAACGAATCTGCTGGGACTTCCTACTCATTTCTGCAACACTGCAAGCTCCTGCTTTGTTGATTGCAAAAGGAAAGGCCTAGAGCTGTTATTCAACTCTTCCCTGTGGTTGTTTTGCATAAACACACACACACACACACACACACACACACACACACACACACACACACACACACACACACACACACACCAAGTGCAAAGTCATGAAGATTGGGAAAGGGCAAAGAAGACCGCAGACGGAGTACAGTCTAGGGGGCCAGAGACTACAAACCTCACTCAAGGAAAAGATCTTGGGGTGAGTATAACACCAGGCACATCTCCTGAAGCGCACATCAACCAAATAACTGCTGCAGCATATGGGCGCCTACCAAACCTCAGAACAGCATTCCGACATCTTAATAAGGAATCATTCAGGACCCTGTACAACGTGTACGTTAGGCCCATATTGGAGTATGCGGCACCAGTTTGGAACCCACACCTAGCCAAGCACGTAAAGAAACTAGAGAAAGTGCAAAGGTTTGCAACAAGACTAGTCCCAGAGCTAAGAGGTATGTCCTACGAGGAGAGGTTAAGGGAAATCAACCTGACGACACTGGAGGACAGGAGAGATAGGGGGGACATGATAACGACATACAAAATACTGAGAGGAATTGACAAGGTGGACAAAGACAGGATGTTCCAGAGATTGGACACAGCAACAAGGGGACACAGTTGGAAGTTGAAGACACAGATGAATCACAGGGATGTTAGGAAGTATTTCTTCAGCCACAGAGTAGTCAGTAAGTGGAATAGTTTGGGAAGCGATGTAGTGGAGGCAGGATCCATACATAGCTTTAAGCAGAGGTATGATAAAGCTCACGGCTCAGGGAGAGTGACCTAGTAGCGATCAGTGAAGAGGCGGGGCCAGGAGCTCGGACTCGATCCCCACAACCTCAACTAGGTGAGTACAACTAGGTGAGTACACACACACACACACACACACACACACGTCATAATTACAAGGGATGGAACTGCATAATGTTAGCACAAGTCAGTGATTATCTCCACAACGCTGGAGGTCTGCCAGTAATTTACTAGCGACGATTAGCATAATCCAGGTCAGTGATGCTATCAATTTCAAGTCTAATGCTCCTTTTTTCGATAACCGTCTCGATAATATTACTATTACAAGCGTTCAAAAGATATAAATTCAGCCAAAATTAAGACAATCGAAGATGGTGGAAAATACGTGGTTAGAATGGCCAGGTGATGAGTTCAAAGTTGAACAATCATTCCACTTTCCTTGAACAAGTTGAAGGTGACTTCATCCGTAAGAGCGCTCGCCTCAGAACGAAAGGAATGCTGGTTCGATTCCCAGGCGAGGGTGAGACGCATGCGCAAAAAAATCTTAAATCTATTGCCTCTGTTCAACTAGCAGTACATAGGTACTAGAGTGCTAGTAAACAGTGGGTGGCATCCTGGGAGTACAAGCTGGAAGCATACCTCAAGTAGTGGTATGCTTGGAATAAACCAACGTAATATGCAAGGTTTAAACCTGGAAATTCAGAGATATTAAAAAAAAAAAATCTCTAACAACAGAATAATAAACAGATTTTACTACCGACATATATGCTTCAAGTAATAATTTTAACGGCTAAATTATTCGATAATTCTTGTTGTCTACAAATACAGAGAACCGCTTGTCCATCACATTAACCAGTGTTGCATGTGCAACAGCAATTCAATTTTGTTACCACCATTCAGCTTAACCACGTAAACATATTTACACTTAGTCTATAACAGTAATTCCATTTTAGGTAATTGTACGAAGGAATTGGATTATTTGTAAATACGATGGTAACGAACTGTGGAACAATCAACACTTGTGTACACTCCAGGACATTTACCAAATGAAACGTTTAACAATACCCATTGTAAAATATATAACGATTAATATTTCTTAACTAACAAAAAGGCACAATACCGATACTGGAACAATACACAAATAACTCGGACATACGAGAGAGGAGCTTACGACGATGTTTCGGTCCGATTTGGACCATTTACAAAGTCACACTTTGTAAATGTTCAGTGTGGCCTGATAAAAATCCGTTGTGGCACCTATAATCCCGTTTTTTTTTGCGTTACCGTTAATAGGATAAGCAACGGGTGCGCAGTAAACTAGCCACTCGGGCGACACAACAAGGAAAACCATCAGATATTAATGACTTCATCAGTCTAAAGAACTGATGAGTTAATATAAGAAGATAAAGAAGACTGCAAGAAGCCACAAAGACGCCATCAAGATGTAATATACAAAGTATCAATACGGGAAAATTAACTCCGTTTATGTTTTTAGACCTGTCGTTAAAAAATAATAACAGTGATACTGGCAATAAACAAGCCGGTTCTAGGGACTAATTTGATAGATATCGTAAAACTGATTAGGGTTAATTTAATATCGCTCATTAAGGGTATGGCAAGATAGCAATGGTAATTGCTATCTTGAAGAATTAAGACACATGTTCAACATCTGGGTATCTTTACTGTAGACATTTCGTCATCCAGTGGCTTTATCGTTTCATTGATAAAGCCACTTGATGGCGAAACGTCTGCAATAAAGATACCCAGATGTTGCACATGTGTCTAATTCATCAGCAATGGTAACTGCATCATCATCTGCAGTCTCCTACGATAGACATCTCGGTCGAACAGCAAATTTTGGCCTCTAAACTCGCGGATATAAAAGTGGCTCGGTGAACTCGATCGTAAATCATGTTGAGAAATTCAGATCGCGGGAAGCAAACATTTGTCTTCGTTATCTTGACCTTTGAACTCTGTACAGTTTCACTTGGAGTCTGACCCTGTCGCGTAGGTGGGTTGTGCAGCGAAGAGCGACACATACAGAATTGTTCACAGCATTCTTGACACATGCAGTACTCACAGACGCAACTGACACTTTCCGAACTATTCACAGCATTCTTGACACATGAAGGAGTGCTCACAGACGCAACTGACACACGAAGAACCGTTCACAGAATACGTGACATATGCAGGAGTACTCACAGACGTAATTGACACATTCCGAACTGTTCACAGACGTAATTGACACATTCCGAGCTGCTCACAGCACAGACACATGAAGGAGTGCTCACAGACGCTATTCACACTTTCCGAAATGTTCACATCATACGTGACACATGCAGGAGTGCTCACAAGAGCAAATAACACATATAAGACTCCTCACAGGCACAAATGATACATACAGAAGTGCTCCAGACACACCTGCACTCAGCGTAGACGGGAGATTTGGTACAGAAAGGAGGTTTATAATGCACAAAGGTCGCGTACAACACACACAAGCAGATGTATACCACACACCCGCATACATTTGCATGCCACACGCGTACATACACGTATACCACATCCACACACAAACGTACATGCATACTTCACACATCTACTGTCGAGGTAGATCAAGGGAATGGTTTACAAGAGGCAGTGAGCGCTACAACCACTGGAAACAACACTTATGGAATGAATACTGAAGACTGAATTTTATACCTGCAAATACGCAGTCAAGAAAGTAATCGCACAAGTAATCGCATATGTAATCACATAAGTAATAAAAGAATGATTTTTTCTGAGATAATCATTACTCTAGCAACTTGAGAATACTATATGAAACATATTTCTAGAGAAATAGGGACTACGAGCTGCGTTTTCTAGTTTCACAGGGTATGTATTCCCTTTATTTTAGTGACCTGGTTAAACCTTGCGGTTCAGCGCTTATTTTTTATTATTATAATATATATATATATATATATATATATATATATATATATATATATATATATATATATATATATATATATATATATATATATATATAGTGACTGGTTTTAGGGGGTTTAATTTTATGAATGTGTATGTATGTGTATGTATGTGTGTGTATGTATGTGTGTATGTATGTGTGTATGTGTGTGTGTGTGTGTGTGTGTGTGTGTGTGTGTGTGTGTGTGTGTGTGTGTGTGTGTGTGTGTGTGTGTGTGTTCTACCTCCAGCATGTTCCTTCAGGGATCCAGGAGCTTGAGTGAAACCCTTGACTGAGTCTCAACATAACCTCTGGCTTTTCCTGACCTCCCCTGACCTCCACACACACGCTGCCATATTCGTCCCGAACTGGAGTTCAGGCTTTACCTAGCGTGTCGCTGAGTCAACCAACACCTGAGATGGGTGTAGGTGCGTGTTTCTAGTGCTCTCTGGTAGCTGAGGAAATTAGGTGCCTCACCCCACTCTCACCTGATACACGTTCACTCTCTGTATTCATATATATATATATATATATATATATATATATATATAATGTCATGAAGGCTATTGATAAGCTTGAGAAATTGAGTTGGAGATAACGGTAGAAATTCATATTTCTTTCGCTTCAAAAGGGATGAGCAAAGACTCGTATGAACAGCAGCAACGGCAGCAACAGAAGCAGTAGTAGTAGCTGTAGCAGCAGCAACAACAGTAGCAGCAACAGCAGCAGGATGGTTTGCAGTGAGAGTTACTCAATAGTTCTCCGTCAGTTGTGTCACATCGCCTACGATCCTCAACCACCTCACCTGACTTGCATTATCTGTTTCCTCCCTCCCTCCCTTTCCCTCTCTCCCTCCCTTCATTCTTCCTTCCTTCTCTAATACTATCGTTCCCATCCTTCACTCCTACCCCATTTTCTCTTCCCTTTCCTCTCTCCTTATCTTTCTGCTCCCATTTTTTTACCTCTGCTTTAATCACTTTTTCACTTAACACGGATGTCATGCATCTATTTTTTTAAATATATTCAGATGGTTACACAGAGACAGACAGACAAACAGACAGACAGACAGACAGACACACAGACACACACGCACAGCTCCTGGCGGGGCCAGGAGCTCGGACTCGACCCCTGCAACCTCAACTAGGTAAGTACACACACACACACACACACACACACACACACACACACACACACACACACACACACACACACACACACACACACACACACACACACATCGATAGATATATACGTGGCGACAGGAAACTCACTTGTTAACAATGAAAATAATAGACTGGCAATAAATTTCAACCTCCATCTGGGATCCTCTTCAGTAGAATGTACGAACGAAAGCAGAAGCACTGCAGTGAGGTTCGTGTTGGAACGTTTGGCCATACAACTATTGATAGCAATGATTCTATTGGCCAGTGGAGAATAAGACCAGTCTCTAACCTATTTCTGAAAAGCTGGGTGATGGTGGTACTTATTGTTAATGCAAATTTCATTTTTGCCGTAACATCTGGTCTCCAGTGTCGTTTTGACAGGTTTTGTGTTTGTGGATTCGCCGTCTGCCCGATCGTTTTAACTTGTAACTGAGAATTGGTATTTGCATGTCATATCTGCGTCTTGCCAATTTATACTGTGGTGTCGGAAGAGAGTTGAACTTTCCCGTGGATGCCTCAGTCATCTCACTGCGATCCAATTTTCTAGGCTGTGAGCCGTCTAGCCTACGTATACAGGGACATACCTGTAGCGTGGAAGTTGATAAATTAGACACATGTGCAACACTTGGGTATCTTTATCGTGAAAACGTTTCGCCACACAGTGGCTTTATCAGTCTAATACATAGAAGAATGATGAAGAGCTTATGAAGTTTAAGGTAATCAGTCCCCTCAGCCTGGAGTCGATGTAATCAGTCCATCAGTCTTGGACTGATTACATCGACTCCAGGCTGAGGGGACTAATTACCTCAAACTCCTTATATTCTTCACCACTCTTCTTTGTATAGGACTGATGAAGCCACTGTGTGGCGAAACGTTTTCACGATAAAGATACCCAAGTGTTGCACATGTGTCTAATTTATCAACTTGTCGGTTCTCAGAACCAATTATCTACAGCATGGAAGTTGTTGGTATAACTCTGGTATGTCAAGTTTCCTTGTTGATAATTTCCACGATGTTTTTTCCTTGTTTTTATGTAGATAAGTCTGTTGTTTCTGCGATTTTCTTGAGTTTATTTTATCTACTCCTTAGATTCATTGCTAAGACAGTGCTTAAGATTTTTTTGAATTACGTTGGTGTCAAAATTTTGGTTAGATTCTCTTAGTTCTAAGAAATTTATTTTGGGTTTCCCAACTTATGGAATAAATCCTGTTTCTGTAATGGCTGACGTGTGTGTGTGCTCACCTATTTGTAGTTGCAGGTGTCGATTCACAGCTCTTGGCCCCGCCTCTTCCCCAGTCGTTACTAGGTCCACTCCCTGCTGTGTGTGTGTGTGTGTGTCACAGGTAGGGTAATTAGTGTGTGTGTGTGTGTGTGTGTGTGTGGAGGAGGGGTGGTGATGGGGGAGAGAGCGGACCAATAGCAGCTCACCTATGGGGTCACGAGTGAGAGGTCATCTAGGCGGGTCCACCCTACCGCCCTCCCCCTTCCCCCCTCCCCCCGAACACACTATTTACCTTTGTTTCTGTCTCCCCAAATTCAACCCCACAAATTTTTATTCCCGGCTCCTCCCTCAGACCCCACAAATCCCTCAACAGAAAGCCGATTTTACCCTTTCGCTCAATACCCGTCAACGTTTCGAGCGGGAGAGTAACGAGGGTAATATTTAGGCTCCGCGAATTGGCATGTGCGCGTTTAATTTGTTGTCAGACAATGTGACACACACGCACGTGTCTCGTCCAATCAGAAGGCACGTTGTATCCGGTAGCGGTGCTGCGTGACCAATCGCAAGGCTGGAATCACTATTTGGGACAATTATTCAGCGCGATTGGTCCGAGGACCTCCTCACCTGGTCACTGGGGGCGGGGATCAATAAGGTCATGAAGTCAGCAACGAGCGTCAGCCAGGCGTCAGTCAGTGATGTATGACAGGAAGGTGATCCCCCCCCCCATGCTGACACCTCGCACACGTCAATCATCATCAACTCTAATTATCTACGCAACCAACCACCCAGCCACCACTACTACCACCATCAACCCAGCCACCAGTACTACCACCATCAACCCAGCTACCACTACTACCACCATCAACCCAGCCACCATTACTGCCACCATCAACCCAGCCACCACTACTACCACCATCAACCCAGCTACCACTACTACCACCATCAACCCAGCCACCACTACTACCACCATCAACCCAGCCACCACTACTACCACCATCAACCCAGCCACCACTACTGCTACCATCAACCCAGCCACCACTACTGCCACCATCAACCCAGCCACCACTACTACCACCATCAACCCAGCTACCACTACTACCACCATCAACCCAGCCACCACTACTACCACCATCAACCCAGCCACTACTACTACCACCATCAACCCAGCCACCACTACTACCACCATCAACCCAGCCACCACTACTACCACCATCAACCCAGCCACCACTACTGCCACCATCAACCCAGCCACCACTACTACCACCATCAACCCAGCCACCACTACTGCCACCATCAACCCAGCCACCACTACTACCACCATCAACCCAGCCACCACTACTGCCACCATCAACCCAGCCACCACTACTACCACCATCAACCCAGCCACCACTACTGCCACCATCAACCCAGCCACTACTACCACCATCAACCCAGCCACCACTACTACCACCATCAACCCAGACACCACTACTACCACCATCAACCCAGACACCGCTACTACCACCATCAACCCAGCCACAACTACTACCACCATCAACCCAGACACCACTACTACCACCATCAACCCAGACACCGCTACTACCACCATCAACCCAGCCACCACTACTACCACCATCAACCCAGCCACTACTACTACCACCATCAACCCAGCCACAACTACTACCACCATCAACCCAGCCACCACTACTGCCACCATCAACCCAGCCACCACTACTACCACCATCAACCCAGCCACCACTACTACCACCATCAACCCAGCCACCACTACTACCACCATCAACCCAGCCACCACTACTACCACCCACCATCAACCCAGCCACCACTACTACCACCATCAGCCCAGCCACCACTACTACCACCCACCATCAACCCAGCCACCACTACCACCATCAACCCAGCCACCACTACTACCACCCACCATCAACCCAGCCACCACTACTACCACCATCAACCCAGCCACCACTACTATCACCATCAACCCAGCCACCACTACTACCACCATCAACCCACCCACCACTACCACTGTGGCAGCCATTACCACTACCAACACCACCATCACCACCACTACCACCACCACCACCACCACCACCATCTCCACCACTACTACCACCACCACTGCCACCACCACCACCATCACTACCACCACCACCATTGCCACCACCACCACCATTGCCACCACCACCACCATCACTACCACCACCACCACTACCACTTCCACCACCACCACCACCACCACCACCAACACCAACACCCCCACCACTACTACCACCACCACCACCACCATTACTACCACCATCACTACCACCACCACTACCACTACCACCAACACCACTGCCACCATCACCACCAGCACCACTACCACTATCACCACCACCACTACTACCACCACCACCAACAACACTATTACCATCATGGTAATGGTGATAGTGTTGGTAGTCAATACTTATTGCATAAACTTCAAACTCAATCTCATACAAGAGTTAAGCCCAAGAGCTGGGAACCTACAGCAGCAGGGTCAGGAGTTTCAACTCACTACTTTCAACAGGCCCAAGAGCTGCGACTCAACATTTTCAGATATAATTAAAAATTTGCCATGAATCAGAAGCTAAATTTCAATCAAAATATTTCGCTAAACTTCCGACCTTTTAACACATGAACAATTGGAGTCTAACATCTTCCAGAGGTCCAGGAGCTGCAGGTCGACCCTTTATAAACACGGCTAAAATTTGAGGCTAGTGTGTCAGAACTTCAAAGTGGAGTTGTATTGTCTCAGACGGGTACATTAATAACAGGGCCAGGAGCTGTACCATATATATATATGGTATATACAAAGAAAGATCGCTGTCAGCAGGATTCGAAACTACTACTGGGGACGGTCAAGATTGGTATAAACCTTGGTAATAAATAGAAGTGATCAAGGTCCTAGGACCGAAACGTTTTCTAATAAATATGTTATAGTGTTTGCTTACGTGTCTTTCTAAACCAACGGTCAAGATTCTCAGGCATCGCTCTAGTCCACTCGGCCACACAAATGCCACATAGACTGGGCAGCCTGGTTCACAAGTCATGTTTCTTTCCCAGCTCGGACACGTCAGTCAGCCTCAAGCATGGATTCAAGCTATTTCAGTCTCACGTGTCCGGGCTGGGAAAGAAACATGACTTGTGAACCAGGCTGCCCAGTCTATGTGGCATTTGTGTGGCCGAGTAGACTAGAGCGATGCCTGAGAATCTTGACCGTCCCCAGTAGTAGTTTCGAATCCTGCTCACAGCGATCTTTCTTTGTGTAATCTATATATATATATATATATATATATATATATATATATAATATATATATATATATATATATATATATATATATAAGTAGAATTTTATACGATTTTCTTGAACAATGGCAAAACTAAATTAAAGTAACATTAGCACACTGGAGAGAGAGCGCGCGCGCGCGAGGGACTGATCCCCCCCACAATCAACTCGTTAAGCGGGATAAAATACCAAATTACCATTGACAGTGCAACACTTTTTTTTAACCTCGTGTAATGAAGGACTTTCTGTTTTATGACTTCCGTTTTTTTCCATTCAGAGGATAAAGTGCGTCATTGACGGCAGTTAATACGTACGGAAACGCACGCACGGAATAAAACAACGTTTAGTTACGTGACACTTAGACGCACAACGTTACACGCTCATCCTCGTAAACGTAATCAAATATTTTTTTTTACAAAATTGTATTTTTTAGTGGTGTTGGAGGTTGGAAGTTTGGAGGGGGAGGGGTAGAGGGGGGAGCAACAGGATGCATAAAGGGAAGGGGGTGGGGGAGAGAGAGAAGGGAATGAGGGAGGGGGATATTTCTCATCACCTACTGCATTCCTACTACCCCTAGGACCTTACACCTCCACTAGGACATTCCTCTACCACTTCCTTCTTTTCTGCATCCTCTTTATCTCTCCTCTTCTGTTCTTACTCCACTCCTTCCTCTTCTACTCCCTATCCTCAAAGCGTGCCCACCCTCGCTCAATCGCCCACACCCGCCCACAATGATGGGCGAGGTGCCCCTCCGCCCATCACGACAACCACTGTGTCCCCAGGCACCATCCTAGGCCACACTGTTACCTGAGAGAGAGAGAGAGAGAGAGAGAGAGAGAGAGAGAGAGAGAGAGAGAGAGAGAGAGAGAGAGAGAGAGAGAGAGAGAGAGAGTGAGAGAGAGAGAGAGAGAGAGAGAGAGAGAGAGAGAGAGAGAGAGAGAGAGAGTGAGAGAGAGAGAGAGAGAGAGAGAGAGAGAGAGAGAGAGAGAGAGAGAGAGAGAGAGAGAGAGAGAGAGAGAGAGAGAGAGAGGTGGTGTCAACAACATTGTCTATCTGAAGTCTACTTGCACAGCTTTGGATATAAATTTTACATCGTTGCTTCCCAACCTGAAGGAACTGCCACAAGAACCTTCACTAACAAGCGTCCCTTGTAATGCTCAACTTGGTCTGCCTTTGATACTGAAGTCAATTTCTTGACGAGGTTCTTCTTATGTCACAATTATCCACTTTCATAGTTACAGCAGATATTAAAATCTTTCCTGGACACTATAGCGTCACTAACACCTACGTTCGCAGGTCCTGAAGATATTTATCATTTTAAGCCTCTTCTTTATGACCATTTAAGTCATAATATTAATAAATTTGTCTGAAATTACCACAATAAGCTATCCTCAAATTAAATTTACAATTACATTTATAATAAAGTTGGTAGAATTACCGACAATATGTAAAGTAAAAGGACACAAGTGCAACTAATGTGACATTTATTGTGGCAACGTTTCGTTCTCCAGGAGCTTTATCAAGCCATTACGTAATGGCTTGATAAAGCTCCTGGAGAACGAAACGTTGCCACAATAAATGTCACATTAGTTGCACTTGTGTCCTTTTACTTTACAATTACATTTATATTTGAATGTTGTTCCAGCCAGGGTATTGTGATCATGACTGATGATAGTTATTTCTGATGAAAGAATCAAGTGAAGCCATATCCTCAAGTATTGTCTGTAACGTTAGATACACAAGTAGTACTCTGAGAACCTTCCAGACTAAGTGAGCATAGATGAGTGTTAAACAGGATTCTCACTAAATTAGCTAAATCTTCTTCGTTAACGACAATAAAATATATTCTGAGACTCACTTGCAATGCCACGGACTGGAGCGAAGACACAACACAGATAGGATTTCAGAATTTTAGGGAGTTTCTGCATCCGAGACTTTCAGCCTGAGTTCAATGACAATGCATTTAAAGTTGAATTATATATGTTGAAATAGGTGCGTCTAACGTGTGTAGCTTTTCTCACTGTCTGAACCTTGAATGATCCAGTCTTTTTCTGTCAGTTCTTGTTCACCCTCAACTCGAGGCTGCGTGTTCATCTGGTACGTGTTTATGCTGTATATTTTTACCCAGTCTTCGTGCTCTTTTTCACGATCACAATATTTGCTTTCTGGCACTCTGTACAAAAGTGTGCGATTCTTTTTCCAGTTCCCAATAACGGTGTTTATTCTCAGAAATGTTGATTTGTCAAATCAATAAATGTATTTGAGAAGAAAGTGTTTGTATATATATATATATAATATATATATATATATATATATATATATATATATATATATATATATATATATATATATATATATATATATATATATATATATATATATATATATATTTATATATTCTTTGCCTCCCTCTTCATCATACTCTAAATTGGCTTCTCATCCTATATACATCCTGCTCTTCCTGCTTCTTGCCCTCTTTCTGTCCCCTCCCCTATCATTTCCCTTTTGGTCTTCTCCACTCCATCCCCCTCCTTTTTATGCTCCCTTCCCCCTCTCCTTTTTTCCCCTCCTCCATCTTCCTCCCGTTGAGGAAGATGGTCACAATAACATCAACACTGTAAAGTTGTTATTGTCCTGTTGACTGAGGTTTTATAGACTGGCGGCTATGTCTAGGAGGTACGAAAATGTCCATAAAATTTGGTGCTTGGGGCCTATCTTTCGGGGAGATGGGAAGACATGGGGCCGGGGTGCGGAAAATATGGGAAAAGGGAGGCAGTGGAATGGAGGAGGAGGAGGAGGAGGGATCTGTTAGAGGGAGAGTGGAGAGATAAACTAAGTGAGAGCCTCTGAGAATTAACATGACGAGGGGAAAGAGAACTGGGGAGGGACATGCTTGTGTCGCTGTACGAAAAAGGGAGAAAAATGGGAGTTAATCATGAGGAATTAGAGAGGAACGAGAGAGAGAGAGAGAGAAGGAAGTAGTAGGGAGTTTCATAGGAGTTCAAGGAACAGCTACTGAAAATTGATTACTGTCTGGAAAACCTTCTAGCTCCATCCCCAAACATCTTACTGCTTCGTGATTTCAACCTAAGGCATACAAAATGGAAGAATGTAGCAAATAATGTTATAGCTGAAACAATCCCCGGAGGTAGCGCAGATGAAAGGTCACACACACATGAGCTACTAAGTCTCTGCGAAAAACTCACCTTAAGTCAGCAGATAGTGGAGCCAACAAGACTAGAAAACACACTTGACCTTATCTTCACAAATAATGAGGACCTGATAAGAGACATAAGAATATCAAAAAACAACTATTTCCGATCACAATCTAATCGAAGTCCAGACGTACATGCATAGGGGTCCTGATCAGCAGAATGCATGTACCTGTGAAGGTGTCTTCACAAAATACAACTTCAACAACAAGAACATCAACTGGGACCAGGTAAACCATGTCCTAAACGAAACATGTTGGGAAGATATTAAATGACATGGATCCAAACCAGTGCCTTGAAAGAATCAACTTCCTGGCAGCTGAAGCATGTTCTAGGCATATTCCCCTAAGAAGAAGAGCAGGAGTAAACTGGAGAGAGAAAGACGCTCCCTCAACTGAAGACGACGAAGAGTCACTGAGCCCCACAGGAGTGCTAGAATATCTGATACACGAAAGGAGGCGCTGACCAGGGAAGTGGAAACTATCAAACTTAAGTTAAATGACTCTTACAGGAACCAGGAGAGGCAGGAGGAGCTTAAAGCTATTAGTGAAATTGAAAGAAATTCAAAATATTTCTTTTCATATGCCAAAAACAAGGCAAACACCACATCAAGTATCGGGCCCTTACTCAGACAGGATGGGACTTACACAGATGACAACAAGGAAATGAGTGAAATATTGAAATCCCAGTACGACTCCTCTGTGTTTAGTGAACCACTAATCGGTCTGAGGATCGACGACCCAAATGATTTCTTCATGAATGAGCCTCAAAACTCCATAAATGTATGCCAGATTTCCGACATTACCCTAACTCCGATAAATTTCGAAAAAGCCATTGGCAACATGCCCATGCACTCAGCCCCGGGCCCAGACTCGTGGAACTCTGTTTTCATTAAGAACTGCAAGAAACCCCTCTCGCGTGCCCTAAGTACACTATGGAGGAGGAGCTTGGACATGGATGAAATTCCACAGTCACTTAAAACGACGGATATAGCCCCACTCCATAAAGGTGGCAGCAAAGCATTAGCTAAGAACTATAGACCAATAGCTCTGACGTCCCACATCATAAAAATCTTTGAAAGAGTGCTAAGAAGCAGGATTACAAATCACCTGGATTCCCAAAATCTGCACAATCCAAGGCAACATGGGTTCAGGGCAGGTCGCTCCTGCCTCTCACAACTACTGGATCACTATGATATGGCCTTGGATGCACTGGAAGAAAATCAGAATGCAGATGTAATATACACAGACTTTGCAAAAGCATTTGATAAATGCTATCATGGCGTAATAGCCCATAAAATACGTGATACAGGAATAACTGGGAAAGTGGGGAGATGGATCTTCAACTTCCTAACAAATCGAACACAAAGAGTAGTGGTCAACAGAGTTAAATCGGAGGCTGCCATAGTGAAGAGCTCTGTTCCACAAGGCACAGTACTCGCCCCCATCTTATTCCTCATCCTCATATCAGACATAGATAGATATACATCACAGCACCGTATCATCCTTTGCGGATGATACTAGGATCTGCATGAGGCTGTCATCTGCTGAGGACGCGGTTAACCTCAAGAAGATATAAACAAAGTTTTCCAGTGGGCAACGGTAAACAATATGAGGTTCAATGAGGACAAATTCCAACTACTCCGTTATGGAAAACTGGAGGAAATAATAGCTAGAACAGAGTATACTACAGACTCTGGCCATACAATATAGCTGAAAAATAATGTAAGGGACCTGGGAGTAGTAATGTCTGAGGATCTCACTTTCAAGGATCACAACAGTGCCACGATCGCACGTGCAAAGAAAATGATAGGATGGATAATGAGAACTTTCAAAACGAGAGATGCCAAGCCAATGATGATCCTTTTCAAATCACTTGTTCTCTCTAGGCTGGAATACTGCTATACATTAACATCGCCATTCAAAGCAGGTGAAATAGCAGATCTAGAGAGTGTACAGAGATTCTTTACTGCACGTATAAGTTCTGTCAAGCACCTTAACTACTGGGAACGCTTGGAAGCACTTGACTTGTACTCGTTGGAACGCAGGAGGGAGAGATATATCATAATCTACACTTGGAAAATCTTGGAAGGAATGGTCCCAAATCTGCACACAGAAATCACTCCCTACGAAAGTAAAAGACTGGGCAGGTGATGCAAAATGCCGCCAGTAAAAAGTAGGGGCGCCATTGGTACACTAAGGGAAAACACCATAAGTGCCCGGGGCCCAAAACTGTTCAACAGCCTCCCATCAAGCATTAGGGGAATTGCCAATAAACCCCTGGCTGCCTTCAAGAGAGAGCTGGACAGATACCTAAAGTCAGTGCCAGATCAGCCGGGCTGTGGCTCGTACGTTGGACTGCGTGCGGCCAGCAGTAACAGCCTAGTTGATCAGGCCCTGATCCATCGGGAGGCCTGGTCATGGACCGGGCCGCGGGGGCGTTGATCCCCGGAATAACCTCCAGGTAACCTCCAGGTATATATATATATATATATATATATATATATATATATATATATATATATATATATATATATATATATATCGTGCTGAATAGGTAAAACTGGTCAATTAGAAAGAGTTCATTTAAAATTAAGTCCTTTCTAAAATGTTCTCTTATACGTTTAAAGATATATTTTTTTCATTTATGTTAATATAAAAAATTATAATTTTGTACCAGAAGAACCTTAGAAAACTTACCTAACTTAATTATAACAAGAACAATTTAATTTAGCCTAATCCAACTAAATATATTTTAGATAAGTCTACCTGGAGTCTACCTAGAGGTTACCTGGAGGTTATTCCGGGGATCAACGCCCCCGCGGCCCGGTCCACAACCAGGCCTCCCGGTGGATCAGGGCCTGATCAACCAGGCTGTTACTGCTGTCCGCACGTAGTCCAGCGTACGAGCCTCAGCCCGGCTGATCCGGCACTGACTTTAGGTATCTGTCCAGCTCTCTCTTGAAAGCAGCCAGGGGCCTATTGGTAATTCCCCTTATGCTTGGTGGGAGGCTGTTGAACAGTCTTGGGCCCCGGACACTTATGGTGTTTTCTCTTCGTGTACCAATGGCGCTCCTTTTAATTGGGGGTATTTTGCATCGCCTGCTCAGTCTTTTACTTTCGTAGGGAGTGATTTCTGTATGCATATTTGGAACCATTCCTTCTAGGATTTTCCAAGTGTAGATTATGATATATCTCTCTCTCCTGCGTTCCAACGAGTACAAGTCAAGTGCTTCCAAGTGCTTAGGTTCAGATGATTTTTGCGAAATTATTGCATACACAAATTTTTGCATGCCTTATTCGGCAAGAAGAGCGTTGCTATTTAAGCGAAAATCGCAAGTTTTACCTATTAGGTATGGCATATATACATATACGCTTAATTATCAGAAATATTTATAAGCACGCTTAAGCCTTGTTTCTGCAACATCCGTCAGGAAGTCTATTTTGCAAGTTGCTCAGTAAATGTACTTATCTTCGTTCCCCTTATCTCAGTAGGTTATAGGTCTACTCAATCTTCCTAATGCATTCCAATGACATTCTAATTCAGTATTTAGTACCCTTGTAATATTATGTCTAAAGATTGAAACAGAGAGACCAAGGTTATTTTCGACGTCTTCTTCCAAAGTACTTTCCTTAGCTAATGTAGCAGATTTAGTACTTTTGCAAGACCAAATGTGGTGGAAAAATACAGGAGAAAAAAATGTATTGTTTAAGCGGAACGAGAACAGAGAAAAAGTCTCAACACTTTCTGGCTGTAGCACACTTCATGGAAGACAAAATCTGGTAGTAGCACACAACGGAAGATAAATTCTGGCAGTAACACATCACGAAAGATAAAATCTGGTAGTAGCACACAACGGAAGATAAATTCTGGCAGTAACACATCACGAAAGATAAAATCTGGTAGTAGCACACAACGGAAGATAAATTCTGGCAGTAACACATCACGAAAGATAAAATCTGGTAGTAGCACACAACGGAAGATAAATTCTGGCAGTAACACATCACGAAAGATAAAATCTGATAGTAACACACCACAAAAGACAAAGTCTGGCAGTAACACATCACGAAAGACAAAATCTGATAGAAACACACCACGAAAGGCAAAGTCTAGCAGTAACACATCACGAAAGACTACGTCTAACAGTACCACACATCACGGAATTCCAACTCTAAAAATAATGCAAGTAGGGTGCGGCAATGGGTCATGGAGACGGTGAAGAGATAGCCCATAATCTCACTCTGTGATCCCGTAATGTGTGTGTCCTCGCGAGATACACTGCCATATCCAGCCCGGTGAGTGAAAGAAGAAAGCTTGAGACATGGAGACCGTCGCTCAAGTAACACCCTCAAGACCATTCTTACAGCCCGCCGTACATCCTCGTTTTTTCAAGATCCAAGGACGAAAAGACGTCAGATTACAAAGGGTTTCAGGGTGTAATATTTTCAAGTAAAAATCTGTTTCCATGTGTGTGGTCGGGCGCCATAATGTAGCTCGCTGCGGCCTCAACATGGCTCCTCAACCGGAATGCTCTTAAGGGGTGTCCGGACCCTTGCCTGCTGGATTTGGTAGACGATACTCGCAGGGGGACAAAGAAGTGAGAATATGCTGTAGTGTGAAGCAAAGACAAAGGTAAATAGTATTGGATGTAATGTAACCAACAGCTGAGAGTTAACATTAAGATTATTTAACTGCAATGGATAAATTGCACTGAAGATAAGGTACGGATCTCTTAGCATTATTTAGAAATTATTTTTTAACAGACTGTGTTAATTATCGCAGTCTGGAGAGTTAATGGGCATGAAACATTGCAAGAGACTCCAGGGTCAGAAATATGAAAAGGATTGCGTATTAGCACAAGACACTGCGGGACGCCGAAGACTATGCCGCTCTGGCGAGGTCGGGACGCGGGGCACCCAAGTCTTCGGCGCCACTAACCCAATTAACGGCTTGAAAGTCCGACAGATGCTGAGCGACGGCCGGAAGTCGCCACGTTCTAGACTCCAGGGGGAAAGAGCAGAGTTCTGGAATACGGCCTAGCCCTGGAATATCCTTGGGATAATTTTTTCAAGGGAGAAGTATAATATAGGTGGAAACTCCCGATCTAAATCTGTTTAATACGACACGTTGTCATGGCTGCCAGGTTTTGTTAGCCTCTGGAATGGCTGACTGATTTAGGATTTCCAGTAAGCAATGTCTTTTTCTCGGATTTCTAAGCTCTTGCGCTGGTGCGCGCGTGGGGTGGTAGAGACAGTAAACGCTGTTAAGTCGACAAAACGATGCCAGAAGCTCAGAGGCGGGAGGATCGTATCCCTCAGCAGCAAATAAATGAACTCTGAATTCTTACAGATTACGTTATAAAGGACGCCACACAGCGGCTGGAAGGCGTAGCTCTGCGTGTGTGTGCGAGGAGACGAAGAGATGGCTAGATATACAGGGCCAGGCCACATGTCTTTTTTATTTTTTTTTATTTTTATAGGTTACGCTAAAGCAAAGTCAAAGGTATTCATTTATCAATTCTTAACTGATTGAAAAACGAAAGGTATCAATTATTAGTTAGAAGATATTCCTCAGATATACTTGCAACGCCTTCTGTGGATTGGAAATCAAAGATGTGAGGAACGAGTAAGGATGGTCCAGTGTTCCCCAGAACGGCTGTGGAATGGTGCAATAATGACAGAATTGTGCCCTACGCTGGAATTAACATCAGAATCATCCATGAGAATGGACTACGGTGAGTATCTCATGACAATTAATGAAGCCTGGGAATACAATCAGTGGTTCAAACAGCAAGATCCATGAACAAAGCTGTAGAAGAAAGGGATTAACTATTGTGGTGGTGTGCTTACGATTAAAGATCAGCTCTTAGGTCAGGTACGCTGACGCGACCTTAAACTGTCCGCGGAACTGTTTCAGGGATTTTGTGGCGGACGAGTTTTTCCTTCAGAAGTGAGAGCAGTGCTCTAGACAAGAGCAGAATTGAGTTTCCGCGGAAGTAAAACCAAAGAGTAAAATATCTTCTAAACAGGAAGAGAATTTTCAGCATTTAGCGGCATTCTTATCCCTCGTAGAACGTAGATTTCCATCTCATATCAAACGTGACTGAGATATCTAAGATGTTGAAATAAGTCTAAGCATCTGAACACAATCAAAACACAGATAGTAATTGGCATTAGTTTGCAATAATGCTAATAGGCAAAGAACTTGCTGTCAAGTAAAAGACCAATATAAAAAAATATTTCAATGGAATGGGTAAAAAAAAAAGTAGGCATCATGTAATAGGCAGATTCAATTTTAGAATCACATGTGACTCATTACAAGAACCCCACCGAGAGATGAACTGAGATGATACATTGTTAATAACACGATTGCAATGGACTGTAACCCCACCGTGGTTTATTTTCACGAGTCATTGAGTGATGCAGAAGGTTCATGAGTGAACGATGACAGACTCATCATAATATGAATAAATAATAGCCATTGTATTCTGAATACAATGAGTCGATAATTAGAAAAAGGAAGGGGATAGAGCATAACCTTGCAGAACACCAATGTTGACGAATAAGAAGGTAGAAAACGAGACGTGTGTAGCACCAGAAGTGGCTCTGTTAGAGCCACTTGTAACTTGTCTGCAGAGATAAATATTAAAACCAAAAGATGACATCATGTTGATGCTACAGTATACCGACAAGTTAATAAATATAATAGAACGACACATGAGGGACTGATTATCTCAAAATTGCCTCTCCACCTCAACTGTCTCCAGTGTTATATTCTACTGCATTCGACTGAAGAAGACTGATGTGTAGGCGAAATATTTCGTCAATAAATTTACCAAATAAGGGAATGCACCCTGAAAAGTATATACTAGCGTCATATACCCATAATGCATATATAAAAATATCGAACAAACGCTGTTCTATAATGACGGAAGAAGGCTGACTATGTACGAGCCGGGTAAAAATAAATATATCAACCGAAGGGTTCAGGGCCGCGTCCACAATTCTGATTAATTTTGTAGTGTCAACACTAGAAGCTGGGGCAGCTGAGACCAAGCAGATGGTCTAGTGTGTGTATGTGTGGGGGAAGAGGGTTGTGTATGGATGGTGATGTGTATGGATGGTGATGTGTAGATGGTGAGGTGTATTGATGGTGATGTGTATGGATGGTGATGTGTATGGATGGTGATGTGTATGGATGGTGATGTGTATGGATGGTGATGTGTATGGATGGTGATGTGTATGGATGGTGATGTGTATGGATGGTGATGTGTAGATGGTGAGGTGTATGGATAGTGATGTGTATGGCTGGTGATGTGTATGGCTGGTGATGTGTATGGATGGTGATGTGTATGGCTGGTGATGTGTATGGCTGGTGACGTGTATGGCTGGTGATGTGTATGGATGGTGATATGTATTGGTGCTGATGCTTTTACAGAGCCTTCCTC
>NC_091316.1:3948778-4051278 GCF_038502225.1 Cherax quadricarinatus
CAAGTAGATCACCTCAACCTTTCCTTCACCCTTTGACTTATTCGTTGTGTAGCCACAACGTCTTCTAGCCTTTGTGCTCCTAGTTCTCTACACTGTATTCATTGCTGTAGCTTTTATCACTGTCTCTTGTGCAACACTATATCAAAAGCATTCTTACAGTCCAAGAATATGCAGTCCACCCATTCCTCTCTCCCACCTCACCTCTTTTACCTTATCATAGAACTCAATCAGGTTTGTGAAACAGGATTTTCCAATTTCTAAACCAGTGCTGGTTGCTATGAAGGTGCTCCTTACCAGCTGGACTCTTCTGATTATCCCCTCCATCACTTTGCTCTGCATGTCAATGACACTGGTCTGTAGTTTAATACTTGTCTGTCCCGTTTCTTAAATATCGGGACAGTGACTGCTCTTTTCCCACACCTCTGGCAGCTGCCATGTATCAAATGACTTGTTGAAGATTTTAGATAACAAACTGTTTACACACTCTCTCTTGAAGATCCTACAGTACGGTATTAGCTGGTCCCATTGCGTGCGTGTGTGTGTGTGTGTGTGTGTGTGTGTGTGTGTGTGTGTGTGTGTGTGTGTGTGTGTGTGTGTGTGTGTGTGTGGAGAATGAAATGTGAGCTGGAGGATGAACAACAGTTGTTGAATTAGACAAATAAATGAGAAAGAATCCTCTTAATGTAGCAAGTTTTGATGATTTAGA
This sequence comes from Cherax quadricarinatus, assembly GCF_038502225.1. Taxonomy (NCBI): domain Eukaryota; kingdom Metazoa; phylum Arthropoda; class Malacostraca; order Decapoda; family Parastacidae; genus Cherax; species Cherax quadricarinatus. The sequence goes on from NC_091316.1 coordinate 3,949,485, forward strand.
GGAAGGATGGGTGCTGTATGCAACAGGGAACTGGAAGAGGGAGGGAAAAGGGAGGGAGAGAAGGCAGCAAGAGATGAGGGCGGTAATGAATTTCTGCCCCCGAGCAGGAAGCCAGGGATCATGGCCCTTGAAGCATCAAGGGGAGATGAGCTGGAAGAGATGGGGAGAGAGAGAGAGAATAAATGGAGGAGGGGAGTAGGAAGAGGAGGAACATACAAAGTAACGAACGAGAACGTATAAAGTGTAAAAAAATAGGGTAAAGGAACATGAGAGAAATGATTAATAAAAGAATGAGTAATGATGTTGAAATGACATTAGGAGAGAAGAGGAAACTTTAAAATCAGAAAGATAATCATGATGGAATGAGAGAAAGGAGAATCAAGAGCACTAAATTATTTGAAGTAGGTGATGTAAGTGGGAAGGATGGAAGGAGGGAGGGAGTGAACGAAGGAAGTGGGAAAGAAAAGGTAAAGTTTATAGATCTCTGGATAAGCCTCGATTGATAAATTCTGAATCACTTGCACTGTCGCAGAGTGCGCTACTGGTAACTTTCACCGTCTTAGCGCCGCAGCCTCCTGGTTAAGATGCAAGTGAGTTAAGTCTTGGGATGCTGTTGCATCTCCTCAGTCTACAACCTGCACTAGCAATCATTCTTTTGCATCGTCTGCTCATATTTTTTTTTCATCTAGCAAAATTGGATACGTCAGCAGTGTTTGTGTGTGTGTATGTGTGTGTGTGTGTGTGTGTGTGTGTGTGTGTGTGTGTGTGTATGTGTGTGTGTGTGTGTGTGTGTGTGTGTGTGTATGTGTGTATATGTGTGTGTGTGTGTTGCTTCCATACTTTATATGATAGTTACACAGTGGGAAGAAAAGTTCAATATGTTTTCCAAACTCACAGGATGGGACTCAAACATAGTGTTGAAAAGCGTCAGCCGGAGCTGAGAGACTTCAGTAGTGTCAACCTGAGCTGAGAGACTTCAGTAGTGTCAACCTGAGCTGAGAGACTTCAGTAGTGTCAACCTGAGCTGAGAGACTTCAATAGTGTCAACCTGAGCTGTCAGACTTCAGTAAGGCACCGAGGACATCGACCTTCAAGAGCAAGTGATTTGACGCTGGTGAAGGGCTCATCATCCCAAGCTCTGAAGTCGTCCTCCCCTTCCCTCAATCAAACCGGATGACCTCCCGTTCCCCAAGAGCTGCATGACCCTCATGGTTCAGCGCTTCCCATGAAAATAACATCAAGTATTTACGTCTTGTTTCCGACTAAACGTGGCAGAGGACACTGCGAATGGAATCTCATCCTAAGATTCCTGTAAGACCTCTTTCATAACTCACGAAATCGTAATGACACCATTGCAAACAAACAATACCACGGGTGTGGGTTAGAACGCGCTATCAGAGGGTCATAAAACTCCAGACCGACGCGTTAGCCACTGGGCCAGCTAACTTCAATAAGATTCATCCACCTGGAGTTTACCTGGAGAGAGTTCCGGGGGTCAACGCGTCAACGCCCCCGCGGCCCGGTCTGTGACCAGGCCTAGGTATATTTCTACACCATAGGAAGGTTAGCATAGGTACCACTGTGACCACAAATGCAAGTTTTTACAGACTAATCTCCCACTAGCATGGCCGTGACGAACTCTAGCTCAAGCTAGAGCTAGAGTACGTCACGGCCATGCTAGCGGGAGATTCGTCTGTAAAAACTTGCATTTGTGGTCACAGTGGTGCCTGTGCTTAGTTTCCTATGGTATATAAATATACCTAGTTGGATGAATCTTATTGTAGCTAGCTGGTCCAGTGGGTAACTCGTCGGTCTGGAGTTTTGTGACTCTCTGATCGCGGGTTCTAACTCACACCCGTGGTATGGTTAAGACCTCTTTCATTTCGGCAGAGCTCTGAAGATATCTCGCGGTCTTATTGTCATGTGTGAAGACAGCGTAATCAACCCCACTCGCCTGCCTCAGCTTCACTATCAACCTCGACCAGCGAAACATAATTTTTAAAACAAAACCAAGAATTACCAGGTAAACAAAATTGAGTAATCACTCCATCGGTGCTGGAGTGATCGCTCACTGGGAATGAAACATTGATATTTGCAAGTAAAAAAAATTATATACACAAATGCCTGTTTCATATATTTTTAACTAAATGTGAGATTTAAAAAAAATCGTAAGTTGAGGCCCTTTACAACCGTACGATATCCCTTCATTTTACATTTTTGAAAGTTAATTTGATTTAGAATTACGATAATTTTAAGATTCTTCAGGGTATAAGATTATTTTCTTTTATTTTAAAATTAATTTTGGGCAAATTCTCAAAAGAAATAGATAATACATAAATATGGTTAATTGATCAAATGAAAGTTCCGGCTCACAGATGGCACCAAGTTCCAGCTTACAGATGGCATCAAGTTCCAGCTCACAGATATCCCCAAGTAGTATATACCTATATACAAACTCTGAATATATAGGTATATACTGAAGTATATACCTATATAAAAATTCTGTAATGTGTTTTTTTCTTATAGCAAAAACTTAGAAATGAGTCGAGTCTGCAGCAGCTATCATCCTTCAGCTTGTGTGGCACATCTCAAGGGACTGTCAGCCTTAATCTTGCAGGACCATTAATGGCGTAAAAAAATGGATAAAAAAAATAGAAGAGAGGCAGAAAGAATGAAAAAAGAATTTGAAGTAATAATTATGTCTTAAAGAGTGCTTCCATTAAGGACAATTAGTCCCAGAGAGTAAGACATTTGGAGAATAATTAACGAGTAGGAGGAAAGGTGGTGGAATAGGTGGAAGAGGAGGAAGAAAAGGAAGAATAAAATTGTTAAGGAAGATTTCGAATGTGTAAGTTAATTAAAGAGTAAAGGCAAGATTAGGATTACACAAATAACCCGCACATGGAGAAAGAAGCTGATGACGACGCTTCGGTCCGACTTGGACCATTCCATCTCGCCTATATATACTGGTTCCTCATTGTTTTTCTGTCAGTGTGACTCTGTAAATGGTCCAAGTTGGACCGAAACGTAAGTTTCTCCCTCTCTTAGTTGCGGGTTATTTGTGTATTGTTCCAGTCACGGTGTTGTGCCTTTGTGTTCCTCAAGACGAGGATCTACGAATGTTGATCCTGACGGTGAAGATGACGAGGAGGAAGCCAAAGAATTGAAAAAATCGTACCTTACACATGTTTTAGAGCAGGAGTCCCCAACCTGCAGCCTAAGGTCCGCATGTGGCCAACCTGCAGCCTAAGGCCCGCATGTGGCCAACCTGCAGCCTAAGGCCCGCTTGTGGCCCTTCTAGGAAATGGATGCTGTCCTCACATGAAATTCTGAATTCACTTTTATGTAGGTTCCTCACTGCATAGTTTACATAGTGTCAACAGTTACAAAATATTATTCTTATTAGTCATAAAAAGGGCAAAAATTACAAAAAAGGCCCTCCTTTAAATCTGGCTTTTCAAATTGGCCCTTTCATACAAAAAGGTTGGGGACTACTGGTTTAGAGCCATGTGATAGACTAACAGAGATTAGATAAGAAGAAAGAGATGGGTGGACTGCCTTTTCCTGGTCTATAAGAAGACTTTTGATTCGGTACCATACAGAAGGAAGGCTACTTAGCACCCTGGAGAAGCAAGCCAGGGTAAAAGGGAAGGAATTAGCATAGATAAATAAATAACTAAACAACAAAAGACAAACATTCACTCTAAACGATGACGAATTAAGAGAGGAGACTGCAGCTTGTGGAATTTCATTTTGATTAATATATGGATCAATATTGTTCCTAGTGTTTACTAATTACATGACAAGAGAAATACAACAGATAATACAAACATAGTGAGAAGAATGGAATTTGAAGGAGACAAGGACAGACTACTGGAAAACACAGATGAGAACAGTCTATTCAATGGCTTTTGCAATTTAGTCTGAGCCGAATAAAAGGTCATAAACCTGAGGAATCTGGAAGGTGACCCACGATTTAGTTCAGTTTGAGAGGGATGATTACTAACACGCAGAAAATGCAAAAGAAACGTGAAAATGGCCATGAACACAACAGAGCAGCATCAGAGGGTTTAGCACACAAACATCTGTGGCATTTGGGAACCTACAGAGAAGACTGTGTAACCCATTCTTGGTGCTGGTGGGGAAGGAAGCTGCAATAGAAAGTATTTGACGTTGACGTCGCAGTCCGTGGCGTCTGCTAACATTACCCAGTGAGGGTTGCTCGACTCTGCTCTCACCGCTAGAGCATAAGAGTGTAGTGTAGGCTTCTCAAAGATAGGACTCCGTAGCGGTCAGTGAAGAGGCGGGGCCAGGAGCTATGAATCGACCCCTGCAACCACAACTAGGTGAGTACACACATACATAACTTTAAGACGAGGTATGATAAAGCTCATGGAGCAGGGAGAGAGAGGACCTAGTAACGTTCAGTGAAGAGGCGGGACCAGGAGCTGAGTCTCGACCCCTGCAACCACAATCAGGTGAATACAATTAGGTGAGTACACGTTTGTGTGTGTGTGTGTTTGTGTTTATGTATGTATGTATGTATGTATGTATGTATGTATGTATGTATGTATGTATGTATGTATGTATGTATGTATGTATGTATGTATGTATATATGTATGTATGCATACATACATACATGCATACATACATATCCAGGCACCAAAAAAAAAAAAAAAATGCCTAAAGAAAGGACTTAGAAACATGTGAGGCCCATTTAGCCTCTGACCAGCAGCCTGGCCTCAATGGTTCGTTCAAGCAGCCGTGAACGCGCCCTGCCCAGCCTCCCACACCTTGACGTCAGTGGACGCTACTTTATGAAACACAACACCGCCTCTCTGAAACCTGGCCAAGGAAATGTCAGCCAACTTTAATCTAGCAAATGGTGGTCTTTTTCTTGAGCTCGGGGAAATATTCCTTTTATTTTTCCCTCTATTGATTTCTTGGTTTACCACATTCGGCCGCCATTGGAAGCGATGCCGAGTGGTGTTGGCTGGCAGTTTCTTGATGACTCGCTTTACCTCTCTTTTATTTCTCTTGGAAATTCTCAGAGACGGCGGTACGTTAATGAAGCCCTTCATTATAACTTAGATGATACTTGTACTTTGTTGTGAGAGCCTGGGAGAGATATTGGCATAACAAAAGAGGCTTGAATCCCCCACGGTGGCACCTCCGAGACACGAGCTGCAGAATAAGCGACGCAGGGTTGAAATCAAAGGCAAAGGATTAGATCCTATATCCCGGTGCGCTTGATGAATTGAAACAGGGGGGCCACGATGGTGTTTTGTTTACGCGCTCGCATGGCCGAAACTCTTTTGGGCAGCTGGCAATTCTGGCCCTTAATGCCGTGTTTCTCAATGACTCTCTCTCAATAGATCTTGAACTGATTGCGTACAGCAAGTCGAAAGCTCTTTATTACGACTCAACATTGAGCAAGGATGCTTTGGGGAATTGTTCGCCTGGCGATGTGAGAGAATTGTAATTAATGGCTTAGACCCAATCGAGAGGAGTGGAAATGGCAGAGGTATGCAATGCGGGTCTGCTGAATGGATGAATAACAATGAATGAGTGGGTGCATGACAATACTGGCGAGAGTGCTTTATTACACCACAATAGTGAGCCAGGCCACGTGTGGTGGTTAGGTGCAACAGGCTGCTTTCTTGTGCCAGGAAGGGGAGCTTGTGGGAGGGGGTGGGTGATGGAGGGAAAGGGAGGCGACGGGGGTGAAGAACGGAGGTAGGTGAGAGAGTGATGAAGGAGGGAAGGTGGTGAAGGAGGGGAGGGAGGTGACGGGTGATGAAGAAGGGAGTTGGGAATTAGTAAAAGGTTAAAAGGTGCATCTAGGGACTTTAATAAAGAAGGAAAGTGGAAGAGAGGAGTGACTGCTTTATCCTGCAGAAGGAGACAATGGTTAAACGTCTTAAACTATAAGGAGGATGCGAGACTAATTAGTCGTTCCTTGATATTGAGCAGAAGGAAGGAAGAAATTAGGCTGATAGTATGGAGGAAACAGAAGGAAGGAAAGCGTCTTTCTGCTAGTATGGAGTAAGGAAGGAGACTTTTAGGATGTAGGAGAAAGTAATGACGAATGCAAAGTGAGTGAAAGAACTGAGAGAAAAACAAGAAAAAAACAAGAAAGGAACTTGGCTGTTGATATGGAGGAGGAGGAAGAGGGCTCCATGCTGGTGCTGCATACTCTGTGAAAAATCTGACTTGCATTTTATACAGGGTCTTTAAACACGCTTCGCGTAGTTTCACACAGTTCTTCAGCTTGCCAGACGAACACACACGTTTGATGCGCACCTCACTCTGTGTGTTTATCCCTAAGTTCTTTTTTCCCTTCACTGAGGTTCGTAACTTCTGTCCCCAGGATCTATATTCTGTTATGGATCTTAATTCTCCTTTACCGGATTGTCATAAATAAGCACTTGGTGAGGTAAAAATTCATTCGTATATATAGCCTTAGTAGTCATACATTCTATACAGGTCTTTTAGTTTTCCATTGTCTTCTTTATTTATACTCCCCCTCCCACACACAAACACATACACAGGACTCAAGTCTTGTGAACCGGATCCTCCTAAAGTCTTCATAAAAGTCATTTTGCTCACTTTCGAACGACACATCGAATCAAAAAATCAACTTGTCTACACTCATTTCAAACTCACACTGTCAAACTTGCCTGCTGGATGCTCAAGCCCCTATCATCCAAGACCTCCTTCTTACCCTCCCTGCAATAATTCCTGGGATGTCCTATACACCTATTCTTCTCCACCTATAAATGACCATATCTTCTCTACAACTCATTTTCTTCCTCTCTGAAGCCTTTCACTTCGTCACACAGTCTTCTTACTTATTCTCTAGTTATTCCTCGGATAATATTTACGTCACACGTTGACCTTAAACACGATACTCCGGCACGTAAACAGGTAGACGTTTCCGTTACCTAATTCCACGGCTTTATTCATAATGCTGTATAACGAATTATTAATGCATTTGTATATACTCTTGGATTAAATAAATTAAACATGTTTTACATTAACTGTCAAATAAATTCCTTATTTCAATCGTTCACATTATAATTAATTATTTCCGAAAATAATGACGATGATGGCGCGCATCTTCCAGCCAAAACATTGACAAGAGATGCTGATGATGCTGCCTTCATCTCCGCAAGCTGAAGATCAGTTGTGGCTATTACGCTGACATTCAATGTGTCAGCTCACAACATCAACAAGTGCTGGCGGAAGCTCAGGGAATATTAATTCTGATAATTTCATCCCACTCTAAGAGAATCCTAATCAAATTAGGCCTCACGTTTAAAGTGATTGGCAAAAAGGGAAAATAATGAAGTTAAATATTTTCAAGACTTTTCTTTCAGTCGTTGTTTTCTTCCTTCATTTTTAGTACTTTCCTTCCGTTGGTTTTCCTTTACCCTTAAACATTTAATTTTCTTTTGATATTTCTCTGCTCCTTTAATTTTTTCTTATCCCCTTCTGTTTATTTCTCATTTTCCCACAACTACAGTTTTTTTTTCCCACCACCTAATTCCTCTTCTATATTTCCCCTTAGTCTTCATCCAACTCTTTCTCTCCCTCTGCTCTTCCCTTCCCTCTCCCTCCCTCCCTCTCTCTCTCACTCTCTCTCTCTCTCATGCCTCCCTTCATACAACTCTCTCTACTCTTTCCTTCCTTTTCTCTCTCTCATCCCTCCCTTCATACAACTCCCTCTCCCTCTGCACTTCCCTTCCCTCTCTCTCTCTCTCACATCTTTCCCCTCTTGCGGTTCTCGTTCTGCCTTCCCGAAGTTCCTGGGTAATCGATGCCAAATATTTCTTCAGCAGATGCCTGGGAGGGACCATATGTGTCAACTATAAACCATCCGTCACAAACCTTCACAAGTTACTGCGCCTCGGTGACTTCTTTATGCTAATTCCTATCCGTTTCATCCTATAAATATCGCTTTACGCCGACTTAGATGGAATTTATAAAGCCTTCCATATTATCCAAGGTCAAAATAATGGGGAGAAAGTTAGTAATGGGGGATGGGAGGCACGGACAAAAGCAAAAGATGCCATCTTCCCCTTCGCCGAAGGATTACTCCGCCGCCAGCCTCTTCGGTCAGCTGACATTGTTGTCGGTGACGTCACTACAATGGCGACCGGAAGTCACGGTTGGCGGGAATATGAGGGAGGCGGGAAGAGTGAGAAAAGGGAAGAAAAGGCGGGAATCTTTGGCCATGATGGGGGCTATTGACCCAACCCGTGCATGTTTGTTTCTCTTCTGCTGCTGCGATTTGCTTCGTGTTTATGTTGCTTCTAGTCACAAGTAACCTAAATATAGGAGAATGAAACATATGACGATGACGTTTCGGTACGAATTGGACCATTAGTTAGTCGGGTTATTTGTGTATTGTTCCAGTCACGGTATTGTGTTTTCATTTTCTTCAGTTTCTACTTAAAGTTGGTTCTTAGTAGCTCTAAAATAAATTTTTGTAAAGCTTAATTTGTCATTATATGACAAGTACTTAAAATTATAGGTCATTAGTCATTCATTGACTAATGTCTTCAGTAGTTGATTAGATAAGATTGACTTATAACTTCTAAGATCTAAAAGTTAATTAGCCACTATAACACAGGGAAGGTTTTTAGAAATATCAAGAGTAATATGATATTTGCCAGTACAATCCCTCATGATGACACAGCTAAAAGTTCACCGAGGTGCCTACAGGCACCCCGGTATTTATGAAGCTACAAGAGAAGACGCAGGCAAACAGTTACAATGCCTTTACATCTTCTAGTCACATATATCCTCAAATAACCCGCACGTAGGAGAAAGAAGCTTAGGACAACGTTTCTGTCCGACTTGGACCACCGACCTTCGTGCTGGTGGTTATTTGTGTATTAGTCCAGCCGAGATATTGTGACGTTTTAATTCCTTCTAATCAGAAGTAATTGCCGAGGATACAGTCGAAGGATACAGTCGGCTGTCACTTGCCGCGGAGCCAAACAGGATTTCGTACGCCCAGTCATGTTTACGGAGACTGCTATTGTTTACGCTGCGATATCCCCCTCTCCCTATCCCCCTACCCCGTCTCCCCTTCCCTCCCCACTCCCCCTCCCCACTCTTTCAATGGAGGTCCCACTGAGGCTGGTGAAGGGCTCTTGATCCCGGTGCTCTATACGGAAAATGAATGAAAACGATATTCCCCAGCCAGCCTTACGTACATCCATCTTTTCTGGCACTCAGTGTTGCAGAGACGCCTTGATTGCTTGATTTACGGGGTTTGAAGCCTATCGACTACACGAGAAGTCATGAAACCGCATGTCACCTCTTCGCCACCACTCAAGAATACTTTAATAATTACAACAGGCATTCAGACAAGCTATATATATATATATATATATATATATATATATATATATATATATATATATATATATATATATATATATATATATATATATATATATATATATATATATATATATATATATATATATATATATATATATATATATACATATATCTGTGATGAAAAAAAAGGTAACTGCTCACTCACTGCAGCTGCTACAGTAGTCCTTTTAAGAAAATAATATTCACTCGAGAAGGGATCCTCAGATTCCTGTGACCAGAGGTTGGAGCACAACCGTTCAACCAGGTTGAATGGTTCTACTCCAGCCTCCTGCTCCTGGTTGTACTACAGCCTCCTGCTCCAGGTTGTACTAGAGCCTCCTGCTCCTAGTTGTACTCCAGCCTCCTGCTCATGGTTGTACTACAGCCTCCTCCTCCTGGTTGTACTCCAGCCTCCTGCTTCTGGTTGTACTACAGCCTTCTGCTCCAGGTTGTACTCCAGCCTCCTGCTTCTGGATGTACTCCAGCCTCCTGCTCCTGGTTGTACTACAGCCTCCTGTTCCTGGTTGTACTCCAGCCTCCTGCTTCTGGATGTACTCCAGCCTCCTGCTCCTGGTTGTACTACAGCCTCCTGTTCCAGGTTGTACTCCAGCCTCCTGCTTCTGGATGTACTCCAGCCTCCTGCTTCTGGTTGTACTCCAGCCTCCTGCTCCTGGTTTTACTCCAGCCTCCTGCTTCTGGTTGTACTCCAGCCTCCTGCTCCTGGTTGTACTCCAGCCTCCTGCTCCTGGTTGTACTCCAGCCTCCTGTTCCTGAGTGTACTCCAGCCTCCTGCATCTGGTTGTACTCCAGCCTCCTGTTCCTGGTTGTACTCCAGCCTCCTGCTCCTGGTTTTACTCCAGCCTCCTGCTTCTGGTTGTACTCCAGCCTCCTGCTCCTGGTTGTACTCCAGCCTCCTGCTCCTGGTTGTACTCCAGCCTCCTGTTCCTGAGTGTACTCCAGCCTCCTGCATCTGGTTGTACTCCAGCCTCCTGTTCCTGGTTGTACTCCAGCCTCCTGCTCCTGGTTTTACTCCAGCCTCCTGCTTCTGGTTGTACTCCAGCCTAATGTTCCTGAGTGTACTCCAGCCTCCTGCATCTGGTTGTACTCCAGCCTCCTGTTCCTGGTTGTACTCCAGCCTCCTGCTCCTGGTTGTGCTCCAGCCTCCTGCTTCTGGTTGTACTCCAGCCTCCTGTTCCTGGTTGTACTCTAGCCTCCTGCTTCTTGTTGTACTACAGCCTCCTGTTCCTGGTTGTACTCAAGCCTCCTGCTCCTGGTTGTACTCCAGCCTCCTGTTCCTGGTTGTGCTAGAGCCTCCTGCTCCTGGTTGTACTCCAGCCTCCTGCTTCTGGTTGTACTCCAGCGTCCTGCTCCTGGTTGTACCCCAGCCTCCTGCTTCTTGCTGTACTACAGCCTTCTGCTCCAGGTTGTACTCCAGCCTCCTGCTTCTGGATGTACTCCAGCCTCCTGCTCCTGGTTGTACTACAGCCTCCTGTTCCTGGTTGTACTCCAGCCTCCTGCTCCTGGTTGTACTACAGCCTCCTGCTCCTGGCTGTACTACAGCCTCCTGCTTCTGGTTGTACTCCAGCCTCCTGCTTCTGGTTGTACTCCAGCCTCCTGTTCCTGGTTGTACTCCAACCTCCTGCTCCTGGTTGTACTCCAGCCTCCTGCTCCTGGTTGTACTCCAGCCTCCTGCTCCTGGTTGTACTCCAGCCTCCTGCTCCTGTTTGTACACCAGCCTCCTGCTCCTGGTTGTACTCCAGCCTCCTGCTCCTGTTTGTACACCAGCCTCCTGCTCCTGGTTGTACTCCAGCCTCCTGCTCCTGTTTGTACACCAGCCTCCTGCTCCTGGTTGTACTCCAGCCTCCTGCTCCTGTTTGTACACCAGCCTCCTGCTCCTGGTTGTACTCCAGCCTCCTGCTCCTGTTTGTACACCAGCCTCCTGCTCCTGGTTGTACTCCAGCCTCCTGCTCCTGGTTGTACTCCAGCCTCCTGCTCCTGTTTGTACTCAAGCCTCCTGCTCCTGGTTGTACTCCAGCTTCCTGTTCCTGGTTGTACTTCAGCCTCCTGCTCCTGGTTGTACTCCAGCCTCCTGTTCCTGATTGTACTCCAGCCTCCTGCTCCTGGTTGTACTCCAGCCTCCTGTTCCTGTTTGTACTCCAGCCTCCTGCTCCTGGTTGTACTCCAGCCTCCTGTTCCTGTTTGTTCTCCAGCATCCTGCTCTTGGTTGTACTCCAGCCTCCTGTTCCTGGTTGTGCTAGAGCCTCCTGCTCCTGGTTGTACTCCAGCCTCCTGCTTCTGGTTGTACTCCAGCGTCCTGCTCCTGGTTGTACTCCAGCCTCCTGCTTCTTGTTGTACTACAGCCTTCTGCTCCAGGTTGTACTCCAGCCTCCTGCTTCTGGTTGTACTCCAGCCTCCTGCTCCTGGTTGTACTACAGCCTCCTGTTCCTGGTTGTACTCCAGCCTCCTGCTCCTGGTTGTACTACAGCCTCCTGCTCCTGGTTGTACTACAGCCTCCTGCTTCTGGTTGTACTCCAGCCTCCTGCTCCTGGTTGTACTACAGCCTCCTGCTCCTGGTTGTACTCCAGCCTCCTGCTTCTGGTTGTACTCCAGCCTCCTGCTCCTGGTTGTACTCCAGCCTCCTGCTCCTGGTTGTACTCCAGCCTCCTGTTCCTGGTTGTACTCCAGCCTCCTGCTCCTGGTTGTACTCCAGCCTCCTGCTCCTGGTTGTACTACAGCCTCCTGCTCCTGGATGTACTAAAGCCTCCTGCTTCTTGTTGTACTACAGCCTCCTGCACCTGGTTGTACTCCAGCCTCCTGCTTCTGGTTGTACTCCAGCCTCCTGCTCCTGTTTGTACTCCAGCCTCCTGTTACTGGTTGTACTACAGCCTCCTGCTCCTGGTTGTACTCCAGCCTCCTGCTCCTGTTTGTACACCAGCCTCCTGCTCCTGGTTGTACTCCAGCCTCCTGCTCCTGTTTGTACACCAGCCTCCTGCTCCTGGTTGTACTCCAGCCTCCTGCTCCTGGTTGTACTCCAGCCTCCTGCTCCTGTTTGTACTCAAGCCTCCTGCTCCTGGTTGTAATCCAGCTTCTTGTTCCTGGTTGTACTTCAGCCTCCTGCTCCTGGTTGTATTCCAGCCTCCTGTTCCTGTTTGTACTCCAGCCTCCTGCTCCTGGTTGTACTCCAGCCTCCTGTTCCTGTTTGTACTCCAGCCTCCTGCTCTTGGTTGTACTCCAGCCTCCTGTTCCTGGTTGTACTCCAGCCTCCCGCTCCTGGTTGTACTCCAGCCTCCTGCTCCAGGTTGTACTCCAGCCTCCTGTTCCTGTTTGTACTCCAGCCTCCTGCTCCTGGTTGTACTTCAGCCTCCTGTTCCTGATTGTACTCCAGCCTCCTGCTCTTGATTGTACTCCAGCCTCATGCTCCTGGTTGTACTCCAGTCTCCTGCTCCTGGTTGTACTCCAGCCTCCTGTTCCTGGTTGTACTCCAGCCTCCTGCTCCTGGTTGTACTCCAGCCTCCTGTTTCCGGTTGTACTCCAGCCTCCTGCTCCTGGTTGTACTACAGCCTCCTGCTCCTGGTTGTACTCCAGCCTCCTGCTCCTGGTTGTACTACAGCCTCTTGCTCCTGGTTGTACTCCAGCCTCCTGTTCCTGGTTGTGCTAGAGCTTCCTGCTCCTGGTTGTACTCCAGCCTCCTGCTTCTGGTTGTACTCCAGCGTCCTGCTCCTGGTTGTACTCCAGCCTCCTGCTTCTTGCTGTACTACAGCCTTCTGCTCCAGGTTGTACACCAGCCTCCTGCTTCTGGTTGTACTCCAGCCTCCTGCTCCTGGTTGTACTCCAGCCTCCTGTTCCTGGTTGTACTACAGCCTCCTGCTCCTGGTTGTACTCCAGCCTCCTGCTCCTGTTTGTACACCAGCCTCCTGCTCCTGGTTGTACTCCAGCCTCCTGCTCCTGGTTGTACTCCAGCCTCCTGCTCCTGGTTGTACTCCAGCCTCCTACTTCTGGCAGCACTCCAGCCTCCTGCTCCTGGTTGTACTACAGCCTGCTGTTCCTGGTTGTACTCCAGCATCCTGCTCCTGGTTGTTCTACAGCCTCCTGCTCCTGGTTGTACTGCAGCCTTCTGCTTCTGGTTGTACTCCAGCCTCCAGCTACTGGTTGTGCTCCAGCCTCCTGCTCCTGGTTGTACTCCAGCCTCCTGTTCCTGGTTGTACTCCTGGCTCCTGTTCCTGGTTGTACTCCAGCCTCCTGCTCTTGGTTGTTCTCCAGCCTCCTGCTCCTGGTTGTACTACAGCCTCCTGCTCCTGGTTGTACTACAGCCTCCTGCTCCTGGTTGTACTACAGCCTCCTGCTCCTGGTTGTACCACAGCCTCCTGCTCCTGGTTGTACTCCAGCCTCCTGCTCCTGGATGTACTAAAGCCTCCTGCTTCTGGTTGTACTCCAGCCTCCTGCTCCTGGTTGTACTGCAGCCTCCTGCTCCTGGATGTACTAAAGCCTTCTGCTCCTGGTTGTACTCCAGCCTTCTTCTTCTGGTTGTACTCCAGCCTCCTGCTCCTGGATGTACTAAAGCCTCCTGCTTCTGGTTGTACTCCAGCCTCCTGCTCCTGGTTGTACAGCAGCCTCCTGCTCCTGGATGTACTAAAACCTTCTGCTTCTGGTTGTACTCCAGCTTCCTGTTCCTGGTTGTACTTCAGCCTCCTGCTCCTGGTTGTACTACAGCCTCCTGCTCCTGGTTGTACTCAAGCCTCCTGCTTCTTTTTGTCCTCCAGCCTCCTGCTCCTGGTTGTACTACAGCCTCCTGCTCCTGGTTGCACTCCAGCCTCCTGCTCCTGGTTGTTCTCCTGCCTCCTGCTCCTGGTTGTACTCCAGCCTCCTGCTCCAGGTTGTACTACAGCCTCCTTCTCCTGGTTGTACTCCAGCCTCCTGCTCCTGGTTGTACTCCAGCCCCCTGCTTCTGTTTGTACTCCAGCCCCCTGCTCTTGGTTGTACTCCAGCCTCCTGCTCCTGGTTGTACTCCAGCCTCCTGTTCCTGGTTGTACTCCAGGCTCCTGTTCCTGGTTGTACTCTAGCCTCCTGCTCTTGGTTGTACTCCAGCCTCCTGCTCCTGGTTGTACTACAGCCTCCTGCTCCTGGTTGTACTACAGCCTCCTGCTCCTGGTTGTACTACAGCCTCCTGCTCCTGGTTGTACCACAGCCTCCTGCTCCTGGTTGTACTCCAGCCTCCTGCTCCTGGATGTACTAAAGCCTCCTGCTTCTGGTTGTACTCCAGCCTCCTGCTCCTGGTTGTACTGCAGCCTCCTGCTCCTGGATGTACTAAAGGCTTCTGCTCCTGGTTGTACTCCAGCCTCCTGCTTCTGGTTGTACTCCAGCCTCCTGCTCCTGGTTGTACTCCAGCCTCCTGCTCCTGGTTGTACTCCAGCCTCCTGCTCCTGGATGTACTAAAGCCTCCTGCTTCTGGTTGTACTCCAGCCTCCTGCTCCTGGTTGTACTGCAGCCTCCTGCTCCTGGATGTACTAAAGGCTTCTGCTCCTGGTTGTACTCCAGCTTCCTGTTCCTGGTTGTACTTTAGCCTCCTGCTCCTAGTTGTACTACAGCCTTCTGTTCCTGTGTGTACTCGAGCCTCCTGCTCTTGGTTGTACTCCAGCCTCCTGCTCCTGTTTGTACTCCAGCCTCCTGTTCCTGTTTGTACTCTAGCCTCCTGCTCCTGGTTGTACTACAGCCTCCTGCTCCTGGTTGTACTCAAGCCTCCTGCTTCTTTTTGTACTCCAGCCTCCTGCTCCTGGTTGTACTACAGCCTTCTGCTCCTGGTTGCACTCCAGCCTCCTGATCCTGGTTGTACTCCAGCCTCCTGCTCCTGGTTGTACTACAGCCTCCTGCTCCTGGTTGCACTCCAGCCTCCTGCTCCTGGTTGTACTCCAGCCCCCTGCTTCTGTTTGTACTCCTGCCCCCTGCTCTTGGTTGTACTCCAGCCTCCTGCTCCTGGTTGTACTACAGCCTCCTGCTCCTGGCTTTACTCCAGCCTCCTGCTCCTGGTTGTACTGCTGCCTCCTGTTCCTGGTTGTACTCCAGCCCCCTGCTCCTGGTTGTGCTCCAGCCTCTTGCTCCTGATTGTACTACAGCCTCCTGCTCCTGGTTGTACTACAGCCTCCTGCTCCTGGTTGTACTCCAGCCTTCTGCTCCTGGTTGTACTCCAGCCTCCTGCTCCTTGTTGTACTACAGCCTCCTGTTCCTGGTTGTACTCTAGCCTCATGCTCCTGGTTGTGCTCCAGCCTCCTGTTCCTGGTTGTAGTCCAGCCTCCTGCTCCTGATTGTACTACAGCCTCCTGCTCCTGGTTGTACTACAGCCTCCTGCTCCTGGTTGTGCTACAGCCTCCTGCTCCTGGTTGTACTCCAGCCTCCTGCTCCTGGTTGTACTCCAGCCTCCTGCTCCTGGTTGTACTACTGCCTTCTGCTCCTGGTTGTACTCTAGCCTCTTTCTCCTGGTTGTACTCCAGCCTCCTGCTCCTGGTTGTACTACAGCCTCCTGCTCCTCGTTGTACTACAGCCTCCTGCTCCTGGTTGTACTCCAGCCTCCTGCTCCTGGTTGTACTCCAGCCTCTTGCTCCTTGTTGTAATCCAGCCTCCAATTTTTTAATCAGTAATTTAATTTTTGCTGTCTTAATTACAGCGTTCGCTTTATCTTCCAAGGTGATGGACTTCGACAAGTTCCCGTTAGTGTAAGTACCCAGTGAGTACAAATGGGAAGTGCCTGTGGCTGGAGCTCAACAGATGGAGGATCAAGCTTTCGCAACCACGTCTTGAGCTGAATAACCAACATGGGTTTACCGCTTAACATAAATCATTGAATTTACTGTCATGTTTTCCCAACGTTAGTTTTCTAACGCGATGACCTCCGTCGATTTTTGAACGCTCCTTTAAACTTAACAGACACAAATTCTGTAATAAAATTTATTTAGTTTAGGATAGACTACACAAACCTATAAAAAGTATATTTATATACACATTAGGTGTAAAGGAAAGGGGAAGGGTAAAGCTGGAAGGGGGGGGGGAGAGCAAGGATAAGGAAGGGAAGGAGATCTTCCCATGTGGGGAACGAGGGAAATGGACCGGTGTACCCTGGTGGAGACTAAGTGCCAGATACTGGAGGGCTGGGGATGTAGCGGCGGGCGAGGGAGTGCTGGGAGAGTGGCTGGGTCTTGCAGTTCCCAGGGTTAGTGGTTGTTGTTCCCAGGTTTATTGGTTGTTGTTCCCAGGGTTATTGGTTGTTGTTCCAAGGGTTATTGGTTGTTGTTCCCACTGTTATTGGTTGTTGTTCCCAGGGTTATTGGTTGTTGTTCCCAGGGTTATTGGTTGTTGTTCCCAGGGTTATTGGTTGTTGTTCCCAGGGTTATTGGTTGTTGTTCCCAGGGTTATTGGTTGTTGTTCCCAGGGTTATTGGTTATTGTTCCCAGGGTTATTGGTTGTTGTTCCCAGGGTTATTGGTTGTTGTTCCCAGGGGTATTGGTTGTTGTTCCCACTGTTATTGGTTGTTGTTCCCAGGGTTATTGGTTGTTGTTCCCAGGGTTATTGGTTCTTGTTCCCAGGGTTATTGGTTATTGTTCCCACTGTTAATGGTTGTTGTTCCCAGGGTTATTGGTTGCTGTTCCCAGGGTTATTGGTTGTTGTTCCCAGGGTTATTGGTTGCTGTTCCCAGGGTTATTGATTGTTGTTCCCAGGGTTATTGGTTGTTGTTCACAGGGTTATTGGTTGTTGTTCCCAGGATCATTGGTTGTTGTTCCAAGGGTTATTGGTTGTTGTTCCCAGGGTTATTGGTTGTTGTTCCCAGGGTTATTGGTTATTGTTCCCACTGTTATTGGTTGTTGTTCCCAGGGTTATTGGTTGTTGTTCCCAGGGTTATTGGTTGTTGTTCCCAGGGTTATTGGTTATTGTTCCCACTGTTATTGGTTGTTGTTTCCAGGGTTATTGGTTGTTGTTCCCACTGTTATTGGTTGTTGTTCCCACTGTTATTGGTTGTTGTTCCCAGGGTTATTGGTTATTGTTCCCACTGTTATTGGTTGTTGTTTCCAGGGTTATTGATTATTGTTCCCAGGGTTATTGGTTGTTGTTTCCAGGGTTATTGATTGTTGTTTTCAGGGTTATTGGTTGTTGTTTCCAGGGTTATTGATTATTGTTCCTAGGGTTATTGGTTGTTGTTTCCAGGGTTATTGGTTGTTGTTTCCAGGGTTATTGGTTATTGTTCCCAGGGTTATTGGTTGTTGTTCCCAGGGTTATTGGTTATTGTTCCCACTGTTATTGGTTGTTGTTCCCAGGGTTATTGGTTGTTGTTCCCAGGGTTATTGGTTATTGTTCCCACTGTTATTGGTTGTTGTTCCCAGGGTTATTGGTTGTTGTTCCCACTGTTATTGGTTGTTGTTTCCAGGGTTATTGGTTGTTGTTCCCAGGGTTATTGGTTGTTGTTCCCAGGGTTATTGGTTATTGTTCCCACTGTTATTGGTTGTTGTTCCCAGGGTTATTGGTTGTTGTTCCCAGGGTTATTGGTTGTTGTTCCCAGGGTTATTGGTTATTGTTCCCACTGTTATTGGTTGTTGTTTCCAGGGTTATTGGTTGTTGTTCCCAGGGTTATTGGTTGTTGTTCCCACTGTTATTGGTTGTTGTTCCAAGGGTTATTGGTTGTTGTTCCCACTGTTATTGGTTGTTGTTTCCAGGGTTATTGATTATTGTTCCCAGGGTTATTGGTTGTTGTTTCCAGGGTTATTGATTGTTGTTTTCAGGGTTATTGGTTGTTGTTTCCAGGGTTATTGATTATTGTTCCCAGGGTTATTGGTTGTTGTTTCCAGGGTTATTGGTTGTTGTTTCCAGGGTTATTGGTTATTGTTCCCAGGGTTATTGGTTGTTGTTCCCAGGGTTATTGGTTATTGTTCCCACTGTTATTGGTTGTTGTTCCAAGGGTTATTGGTTGTTGTTCCCAGGGTTATTGGTTATTGTTCCCACTGTTATTGGTTGTTGTTCCCAGGGTTATTGGTTGTTGTTCCCACTGTTATTGGTTTTTGTTTCCAGGGTTATTGGTTGTTGTTCCCAGGGTTATTGGTTGTTGTTCCCAGGGTTATTGGTTATTGTTCCCAGGGTTATTGGTTGTTGTTCCCAGGGTTATTGGTTGTTGTTCCCAGGGGTATTGGTTGTTGTTCCCAGGGTTATTGGTTGTTGTTCCCACTGTTATTGGTTGTTGTTCCCAGGGTTATTGGTTGTTGTTCCCACTGTTATTGTTGTTCCCAGGGTTATTGGTTGTTGTTCCCAGGGTTATTGGTTCTTGTTCCCAGGGTTATTGGTTATTGTTCCCACTGTTAATGGTTGTTGTTCCCAGGGTTATTGGTTCTTGTTCCCAGGGTTATTGATTATTGTTCCCACTGTTAATGGTTGTTGTTCCCAGGGTTATTGGTTGTTGTTCCCAGGGTTATTGGTTGTTGTTCCCACGGTTATTGGTTATTGTTCCCACTGTTAATGGTTGTTGTTCCCAGGGTTATTGGTTGCTGTTCCCAGGGTTATTGGTTGTTGTTCCCAGGCTTATTGGTTGTTGTTCCAAGGGTTATTGGTTATTGTTCCCAGGGTTATTGGTTGTTGTTCCCAGGGTTATTGGTTGTTGTTCACAGGGTTATTGGTTGTTGTTCCCAGGGTTATTGGTTATTGTTCCCACTGTTATTGGTTGTTGTTTCCTGGGTTATTGGTTGTTGTTCCCAGGGTTATTGGTTATTGTTCCCACTGTTATTGGTTGTTGTTTCCTGGGTTATTGGTTGTTGTTCCCACTGTTATTGGTTGTTGTTCCCAGGGTTATTGGTTGTTGTTCCCAGGGTTATTGGTTATTGTTCCCAGGGTTCTTGGTTATTGTTCCCACTGTTATTGGTTATTGTTCCCACTGTTATTGGTTGTTGTATCCAGGGTTATTGGTTGTTGTTTCCAGGGTTATTGGTTGTTGTTTCCAGGGTTATTGGTTGTTGTTCCCAGGGTTATTGGTTGTTGTTTCCAGGGTTATTGGTTGTTGTTTCCAGGGTTATTGGTTGTTGTTTCCAGGGTTATTGGTTGTTGTTTCCAGGGTTATTGGTTGTTGTTTCCAGGGTTATTGGTTGTTGTTCCCAGGGTTATTGGTTATTGTTTCCAGGGTTATTGGTTGTTGTTTCCAGGGTTATTGGTTGTTGTTCCCAGGGTTATTGGTTGTTGTTTCCAGGGTTATTGGTTGTTGTTTCCAGGGTTATTGGTTGTTGTTTCCAGGGTTATTGGTTGTTGTTTCCAGGGTTATTGATTATTGTTCCCAGGGTTATTGGTTGTTGTTTCCAGGGTTATTGGTTGTTGTTTCCAGGGTTATTGGTTATTGTTCCCAATGTTATTGGTTGTTGTTCCCACTGTTATTGGTTGTTGTTTCCAGGGTTACTGGTTGTTGTTCCCAGGGTTATTGTTTATTGTTCCCACTGTTATTGGTTGTTGTTCCCAGGGTTATTGGTTGTTGTTCCCACTGTTATTGGTTGTTGTTTCCTGGGTTATTGGTTGTTGTTCCCAGGGTTATTGGATATTGTTCCCAGGGTTATTGGTTGTTGTTCCCACTGTTACTGGTTGTTGTTCCCAGGGTTATTGGTTGTTGTTCCCAGGGTTATTGGATGTTGTTCCCAGGGTTATTGGATGTTGTTCCCAGGGTTATTGGATGTTGTTCCCAGGGTTATTGCTTGTTGTTCCCAGGGTTATTGCTTGTTGTTCCCAGGGTTATTGCTTGTTGTTCCCAGGGTTATTGGATGTTGTTCCCAGGGTTATTGGTTGTTGTTCCCAGGGTTATTGGCTGTTGTTCCCAGGGTTATTGGTTGTTGTTTCCAGGGTTATTGGTTGTTGTTTCCAGGGTTATTGGTTATTGTTCCCAATGTTATTGGTTGTTGTTCCCACTGTTATTGGTTGTTGTTTCCAGGGTTACTGGTTGTTGTTCCCAGGGTTATTGGTTATTGTTCCCACTGTTATTGGTTGTTGTTCCCAGGGTTATTGGTTGTTGTTCTCACTGTTATTGGTTGTTGTTTCCTGGGTTATTGGTTGTTGTTCCCAGGGTTATTGGATATTGTTCCCAGGGTTATTGGTTGTTGTTCCCACTGTTACTGGTTGTTGTTCCCAGGGTTATTGGTTGTTGTTCCCAGGGTTATTGGATGTTGTTCCCAGGGTTATTGGATGTTGTTCCCAGGGTTATTGGATGTTGTTCCCAGGGTTATTGCTTGTTGTTCCCAGGGTTATTGCTTGTTGTTCCCAGGGTTATTGCTTGTTGTTCCCAGGGTTATTGGATGTTGTTCCCAGGGTTATTGGTTGTTGTTCCCAGGGTTATTGGCTGTTGTTCCCAGGGTTATTGGTTATTATTCCCAGGGTTATTGGTTATTGTTCCCAGGATTATTGGTTGTTGTTCCCAGGGTTATTGGTTGTTGTTCCCAGGGTTACTGGTTGTTGTTCCCAGGGTTATTGGTTGTTGTTCCCAGGGTTATTGGTTATTATTCCCAGTGTTATTGGTTATTGTTCCCAGGGTTATTGGTTATTATTCCCAGTGTTATTGGTTATTGTTCCCAGGGTTATTGGTTATTGTTTCCAGGGTTATTGGTTGTTGTTCCTAGGGTTATTGGTTGTTGTTCCCAGGGTTATTGGTTGTTGTTTCCAGGGTTATTGGTTGTTGTTCCCAGGGTTAATCTATCTCACTCGTCCGCCCAGGGAAGACAGGGTTAAGTGACGTACACTGACCAGCCATACACTGGCTGATCGTCACTCTCTCAGGGCAGAGCCTTACACCGAGCCTCCGGCAACCCTGAAATCCTGTAACATCTAACTTTACTGAAACGAAGAGCAATAATCATAATACAATGCCTGAACCAATACACAAATAACCCACACTTTCGAAGACGAAACTTGAAACGATGTTTCGATCCCTCCTGGATCATATCCTCACACGATCCAGTCCACTCTTGACCCAGAAATCTTTACTTCTGGCAGTGTAAGTCTCATCTTAATTATTAATATTCCTATTTATCGTTAAAAAGGATTAAAAATAATCATCTACTGATACTAAAAAAAAGTATACTATAAAAATTCCACCTAGTTTAAATTGGTAAATTGGAGGGACAATCATCTGGTGCTCATGTGTGCTATTAAATTATCGAATCCTGCCATTGTGTGGACCAGGGTTAGGAATTGCAATGCGTTGAGGTAGGGTAACTGCTCTTAGCTTGTAGATGAGGTGAATCAGGACAGCGGGTCGTAGCCTCCAAAATACGTACCCGAGTTCATGTTTATCCCTGAAGAATCGACAGGAATAAAAGGCAGTGGGTAATTCGTTTGTAAAGACTTGCATTTGTGGTCACAGTGGTGCCTATGCTAACCTTCCTATGGTGTATAAATATACCTAGTTGGATGTATTTTATTGTAGCTAGCTGACCCAGTGGCTAAAGCATCGGTCTGGAGTTTTATGACTCTCTGATCGCGGGTTCTAACCCCGTCCGTGGTATGGTTTGTTTGCAATCGTGTCATTACGATTTCGTGAGTCTGTAAACAATGTGATGTTACAGGAGGCATAGATCGCACACCAGGGTCCCACTAGAACAGGGAAACCTACAACGCCCATCAACAAGAGTGCCACTGAAACAAAGAGTATCGTGTTTTCGTTATCGAGAGTGCCACTGGGACAATGCCGTGTCTCTATTATGAAGATCCACTGGATGCAGCGGACAATCCGTCCAGACACAATAATTGCCTTTTTTTCCCCCTATTTCAAAACTCACTCCAGAGAACTACTTATATTTCTGCCCAACATGTATGGGAATGCCCAGATTATGGTAATTTTTAGCCGAAGTTTGGCGGCGCGAGGCAACGCCTTAATCATCCTAAACTCAGGCATAACAAGTGAGAGTGGAGCGAAGCACAGCCACTCAGTAAATTTGATGCACTCGGCGTGGTGGTGCTGCACTCGGCGATGGTGATGATGCAATCAGTACTGATGAGCCTTCTGTGGTGAGAGACACTGGCGACTCTCGCTAAAGTAGCGAGGATCACTCAGATTGTGATGTGGATACAGAATATAGCGAGGATACATTAAGCTGTGGCGTGGATACTCGGAAGGCGGCGTGGATGCAATCAGACTTCGGGAAAGGAGGATTGAACATCCACCACTCCTTATACCGAAAGAAACACACGGTTTTGGTCTCAATGAAAATAAAATAACTAAAGTCAGTGCCGGATCAGCCGGGCTGTGGCTCGTACGTTGGACTGCGTGCGGCCAGCAGTAACAGCCTAGTTGATCTGTTAACTGTGCTGCAAGCACAGTTTAAAAAGATTGCGGGTGCTAACAGTTGCAAATTGAAATGCAAAAAAAAAGGGGTAATTCACTAGCACAAGGGAAGTTGGCACAAAAAAGATATCAGAGTATGGAATAGTGCCAAAAATCACACAAAAAAAAAATACACTGACCAGAATTGCTATATTGCACACAAAATAAAATTAATAAAAATGCAAATTATTAAATTCAAGAATATGGCAAAGGTTAACTGGTGTTAGCAGGGTGTACACTGGCAAAAGAAAAAAAAATTTGCACAATCTCAAGGTCAAAATTAATTAACTTCACAAGGAATTTTGGTAATTAATGGTAAATAAGCAGGTTCCCAAAAATACACTCAATGACTTGGGTATATAAAATAGCAAAAAGCAATGCACATAGGTGAATATTCACTGATAAAACATAGAATATATGTAGAGCAAAATAAATGGGGGAACAGAAAAAAAAATTTAATGGGCTAGGCACAGATTGTATGACTGCAGGTAGAATATACTAATACTTAAGTACTTGAAGATTACACTTATTAAAAAAAAAACTAACAAACAAAACAGTGCAGGGGTGTCAACAATCTGTGGCTAACTTGCAGGTGCAACTAAAAAAAAATAACAGCACACAGGAATTACATGAAAACTGTATGTGAGAGGTAAATTGTATAAATGGTTAACACTGAACAATTTAAATCAATAACTGAGGTGCAAGAAGCAGAATAAAAAAACTGGAATTTAAAATGTAGGAGTGCAAAAATAAATTCACAAAATTTAAGCTGTAGGTAAATGGCAAAATGTGCACTGATGACACTGAACAATTTACTGAAGTATGGCTTCAGTAACTAACTGTATTGGTGCAGGACAGTTAAATAATGTCACAAAATATTAGGAAATGCTAGGTAAGTCACTGTTTACTTAACTTTGAGTGCAGGTGGACGAAGGTACGGCAGGTGCTGGAACTTTCAGTGATGTTCTAGTGTCACTACACGCCTCGTAGCATTTGTATACTGCTATGGGGCTTCAATGTCGTAGAAAAAAAATATCAGAAAGGACTTGGGAAGAACAGGAAAGACCGGAGTAACTCTGTGGAGGTATAAAATATTAGACGTGGGTACCCGGCGTGAACCACAGCTGGTGTATGGTTGTTTACACTGGCAAGCGTGTCTGGGCGCGCTGCCTGACTGCGGCTTCAGCACACGGAGAACAAAACATTTACTGCACTACTCGAACGTGCTAAAAACAAGCTTAAGTGAAACTTTGAACTGGGACGAGTAAGTTTTACTGTAACAAATCACTGGGGAAAACAGAACTGGTGATGAACTGGGAATAAAACAACAAGGGAAAGGGAAAAAAAAAAAATTTTTTTAAACTGGGCAACACAAAAAAAAACTGCACTGGCTGGAGATACGTAGGCGCTGAGTAGTTGTAGACACTATGATGAGTCACGAGCTGCTGTAGACGCTGAACTTTGCTGGCTTAGGGGCTAAGCCAACTGGGTTCCCACGTGGCTAAGCCAGGTAGAACTTCTTGGAGGAAACTGGGAAGAACACAACACACATGGACGGCGAGAAGGACGTCTTTGCAAAGCAGATAAGGCTGGTGTGTTTACACGCTGATTAGGGTATAAACCAACCCGAGAGCTGCCTCGTGGTCACGGGTGGAGCCACACGGAGCCAACACACTAAACGACCTCACCTCTACTTCTTGTAGCTGCGAAGGGCGTAGGGACGCTGTAGGAGGCAGGAGAATGGTGCTGGAGAGTGTTGAAGGGCTGTAGAGAGGGTGATGAGGTGAACACGTGACTGCTAAGGCTGGAGATGACGCCGTGATGCCTATGTCCAGATTTTGTGGGAAAAATCTAGGACGAAGATCTATCTCGGGTCCCGTCAAGACGCTGGGAGTAGCAGATAACTCTTTAGGCTAGCAGGTGCGTTGGATGACGACGGATGATGTTGACTGGTGTCGACCGATCCCCTCCACCCTGAAAAGGCTCACAATGCCGCTGACTCCGCTGTCACCACTGTTATTGCTGTTCTTACTGTTGAACAGCGGTTTAGTGCCGATGAAGGTAGCGTAGGTAGCATTGATACGGCCGTGGACTAGATTGGCTTTAATCGGGTAGGAGTGAGTACACAACGGGCAGTGTGAGGAAGTGACCGCAAGCCAGTCCGTGGAGGGGGAGTACCTGTGTACCTCAAGTCGGTCGAAGCGGGAGTGAGAGAGGGTGGACTGTGTGTCCCACCGACCTAGGTAGGCCTACAGAGGGCAGCACTGAATGCCGCGAAATATGAACTAGTCAGAGCAGACGGCTAGGCTGTGTGCTCTGCCAGTACAGGCTGTCTACAGATCAGGCCCTGATCCATCGGGAGGCCTGGTCATGGACCGGGCCGCGGGGGCGTTGATCCCCGGAATAACCTCCAGGTAACCTCCAGGTAACATTCCTGCCTAAGGGCCATCTTTCAGGGTACAGATGCTGATCTCACCACAGTGACGACTCACGCTCGTCCAGCCCTAAGATTCACTAAATTAGCATTATTATCCGTGCAAACAGTAATTTGAGTCAACAGTAAATATCTGAATCATAATAAAATATATGCAGCGCCTAGATATCTTTATTGTCTGAACGTTTCTCCTGTGTAGAAGGCTTCTTCAGTTGGATACTGACGAAAATAATACTGAAGATAGTAGGTAAAGTAATTTTGAGGTGATCAGTCCCTCAGTCTTGTATATCATTAATAATATAATAGTCTGTTTCTCACAGAACTGAAGAAAAGTTACGACTATAATCTTTTAATATATGTAAAAGGACGTACGCAGTTTAATTCTTCTACAGACAGTTCTTCATTTCAATTCTATAACATTCGTAAACATGTGTGTAACGTGTCTCTTGCACACTGTTTCTTCTCATACTTTCTCGTCAAACCACTGCTATTCAGTGCTATTTTCACTTAGCCTCTTTCACTCTCAATTTCAAGATGTAATCTAAGAAAAAAACGGGTTAAAAATCGTCAGAATGTCTTCAAATGAATTATTTTTTAAAGATACATTATAACATTATTCGTTTTCGCTGCCTATCTTTTTATTTTATGCAGTTTAGGAGCTCAAACTAATTGGTATATGCAAGATGAGGTGTGACTAGTCGCAATTTATCTTGTCTACATTATCTCTTCTAGGTCTCACAGATGCAGTGTGTTGCCCTAACCTCGAGTCATCATCGAATTTTGCGACTTTGGAAGTGAACTCAGTTATGAAACCAGACAGGCGGCTAGAAGATGATGGCTAACGTCTACTACCATGTAGTTAAGACAGGTATGCAAAACTAGGATGTTTCTAGTAAGAGAATGTTTAATCACTAGGAAGTCTATCAGGCCAATACAGAATATATATTGTAGAATAAGTCAAGACGTGGTTAGGTGGTAATACAATGGTAGGGAATGACGACAGAATGTAAGTAAGACATTCAGTGTGGGTTATGACAGTTTATTATGAAAACGTTTCGCCCAGTGACTTCATCAATTTACCATATGGTAAAGTCCTACTGGAAGAAACGTCTTCACATTAAAGTATAATAACCCCACACTGTGTATTTTATTTACACTTGGTGAGGTGTAGGGAAGGTGTGGGTGGACACAGGTGGGGGAGGTGTAGAGGGCGTGTTGGTGGACACAGGTGAGGGTGGTGTAGAGGGGGTGTTGGTGGATACAGGTGGGAGAGGTGTAGAGAGGGTGTGGGTAGATACAGGTGGGGAGGTGTACAGAGAGTTTGGGTGGACACAGGTGGGGGAGGTGTAGAGGGCGTGTTGGTGGACACAGGTGAGGGTGGTGTAGAGGGGGTGTTGGTGGACACAGGTGGGGGAGGTGTAGAGAGGGTGTGGATAGATACAGGTGGGGAGGTGTACAGAGAGTATGGGTGGACACAGGTGGGGAGGTGTCAAGGGTTAACCAAGATTAACGTTATGGATCTGAACCAAAGCTGAACTTACCTACAAAGTAGATCAGACTCCGACAAATAAAAAAAAAATCTCTCTTTTACTCGCACGAAGATGGAAGAACCGAGAGAGGAGCGGTTCTCTGACCGTATCGTGAGAGCCTCTGGTAAGTCCAGCGCCGATTTTTCTGGCGGAAGAGCCTTCTTACGTTCATCACGTGTTGACCAGACTTCAGTTTTCCTACCATTTTATGAACGAGTGCAAGAGAACTTAATGTATGATTAACGAAACCAGTCAGGATGACACAACTGAGAGATTCATGGTGCTAATGTTGCTAGCAATATCTGTGCTAATGTTGCTAGCAATATCTGTGCTAATGTTGCTAGCAATATCTGTGCTAATGTTGCTAGCAATATCTCCAGCACCTTCACCAAGTGCTGAGTGAATGTGGCTACTATCACTCCACCTACCTATGAGAGAGAGAGAGAGAGAGAGAGAGAGAGAGAGAGAGAGAGAGAGAGAGAGAGAGAGAGAGAGAGAGAGAGAGAGAGAGAGAGAGAGAGAGAGAGAGAGAGAGAGAGAAATAAAACAGTTTAGGAAACTTGTCTAAAAAAATACAACAATCATTGGAGTCACTCTCATACCTCCAAAAAATATTAATGGAAGGACGTAAAAAACTTTTTTTTTACCACGAAACATCTAAACGAGATTCATACCAAATTTGCGTTCTTGCGGCCAAGCGCGACACATAATGGCATCACACACATTATGGCGTCTCTCTTAATTTCACTTTGGAGCCAATCTTCCGCCGCGTTGACTCTTTTAATCCAATTTCGGCACATGAAACCCGCGTCCCCGCACCCATAACTTCATCCTCTTCAACTTCAAACTTTGCCGAGTGTTTGCTTTAAATAATGTATTTAAATTGGGCAAGTCTGTCAAGCCCGTGATCTGACGTCACTCCAGAGCGACTCCTGGGACTGGCCAGGGACGCAAGGAACACCACCTGCGGCTCACCCCACATCCATCTCTACCGCAGGAGGCGCTAGAGGCGATGGCGGAGGCGGCGCCGGAGGCTGCGGTGTAGGTCCCGTGTGGCACCAAGGTGGCAATATAACATTCATCCTGAGGGTAAACATGTATAATAACCTGTGGAACTACTGCGCTTCCACGAAAACCTACAATCAGGCGATATATCTGAGGCACGGAGGGCCACCCGCCCTTCACTGGCACTCACAGGCACTCCCTTCAACACGTACATGCAAAAGTGTTGCAGCAAAAATGCATCCAACTTCAGCTAGGTGTCTGAAGCGGCCAACTTGGTGTCCCTGGATGGCGAGGCGGCGAGTTAGTGGGGTTCGCACGGAGCCAACATGAAGAACTGCTCTTAGATTTGCATAGTTTAATGTGACTCTCCACACTGGTCGCCGGGGACCTCACCACTTTGACGCTGCTGAAATTCCAAGGACTTGGAGAAGTGGAGACTTCACCACTCCCTTCCTCCCTCCCTCCCTCCCTCCCTCCCTCTCTCCCTCCCTCCTTACCTTCCCACCTACCTCATCCTCTTTGAGAGACGGTTAGAGCATGGAGGGAGCGAAAGAGGGAGAGAGGGATCATGAGTGCCAGACAGAGAGGGAAAGAGAAGGAAAGAGAAGGGAAGAAAGAGAGAGAGAGAGAGAGAGAGAGAGAGAGAGAGGTACAACTGCAGAAATAAAGGACACACACACAAACACACGCACATACACACACGCACACACACACACACACACACACACACACACACACACACACACACACACACACACACACACACACACACACACACACACACACACACACACACACACATATATATATATATATATATATATATATATATATATATATATATATATATGTATATATATATATTAGGTAGTAGGTTGGTAAACAGCAACCGCCCAGGGAGGTACTACCGTCTTGCCAAGTGAGGGTAAACTGGAAGCCTTTAGTTGTTTCACATGATGGTGAAATTGCTCGTGTCTTTTTTCTATCTCATAATCATGCAAGATTTCAACTACGTTTTGATACTTCTATTTACATTTAGGTCAAACTACACATGCATGTACAAGCATATATATATATATATATATATATATATATATATATATATATATATATATATATATATATATATATATATATATATATATATATATGTACCCCTCTGTGTTTTCTTTTATTTTCTTACTAGTTCTTGTTCTTGTTTATTCCTCTTCTCTCCATGGGTAAGTGGGACAGATTTCATCCTCCGTAAACCATGCGTGTCGTAAGAGGCGACTAAAATCCCGGGAGCAAGAGGCTAGTAACCCCTTCACCTGTATACATTACTAAATTTACAAAGAAAAACTTATGCTTTTTTGGGCCACCCAGCCTCGGTGGGATACGGCCGGTGCGTTGAATATATATATATATATATATATATATATATATATATATATATATATATATATATATATATATATATATATATATATATATATATATATATATATATATATAAAACATTCATTTATCGAACTTAAATGCATAAACAGCATGCTAACATTCTAGGTATAATTACACAGTGGGAACAAAAGCTGGCTTTGATTCCATGTCATATCACATCACACAGGATGACTCACCTACACAGAGTTGAAACCTGTTGGTCTGAGCTGGGAGACTTTTTAGTAAGGCGACGAGGATATTGTCAAGTATTCAGTTAAAAGTTCATTATCTACAGGAGCTTCAAAGTTTTGGTTGCAGCAGAGCTGTGATCGGACTGACCAATGTTGCAGCAGCCAGGCTTAGACTTGGTTACAAGTACTTCTGACAGACTGACAGACACAAAGATAATGATCAGTCTAAATACGAAATATGTGACCAGCGCTATGGTCACTATTTTGAACACTATTTGCTTTATTGTCCACTTACTGTGGAATATAGAGATAGACAGTATAATAACCTATAAAATATGCCAAGTTATCTTATTAATGAAAATTAGATACCAGATATATTAAGCAAATTTCATAGATTTGCTTGTAACAGATAAGTGAACTGTAGATATAAATCCAGATGTTCTCCTGTTAACTCTTTTCTGTCCTTGTTCCTAGACCTTTTGTGTATCCATATGCTCTTGTGCTACCATCCACAGGATGAATATGGGGTGCACAATAAGCTAACCGCTATCGTGCACAGGATGGGTATGAGATCCACAATAAACTAGCCACTTGGAGGCAAAATCTAAAATCCAGAGTCAGGTAGCGTAATGTATAGAACTCTACGGTATCGTTGCGCCAGTTTTAACATACACTTGCCTGATACAAGGAAGACTCTCATCACTCCGAGTTATGAAGGGAGAAGAACCCTTGAAGCTGGTCACAGGTATTTCACAAGTTTGTTGGTAAGTGGAATGACCTCCTTGAAACAAAAAAAGACACAGAGGGAAGTTATTATGTAAAATCAACGCAGATTTTCAAGAACAAGTACGACCAAGCCCTGGAGGCCAGTAATCGCTAAAACCGACCTATGATAGTTAATAAAGGGGAACTGTGACTTGACCCAAGCAAACTCAACAAGGTGAGTACAAACTACACACCTACAAATCTACAAACAACCAGGTCATACACACAGTTACAAATCAACACACTTCCTACCCCCTCCTCCCCGCCTGTTGTTTACTACCTCCCCCTACCCTCGTAGCATTACCCCTTCCCCCCAAGTTTTCCCCTCGTACACTCTGTCTATCCGCATCTCTCATCCTGCAGACTCACAGTTCACACTGGCACATTTTAACAGTGGAAACAGCCAGCTGTTGTTCCCACTGTGTAGCTATAATATAGAATAGCGTAGCGGCACACCACTGATGTATTCAATTTCGCTAGATAACAGAGAAAGGTATATAATTATATGTAATGAGATCCCAGTAAATAGGTGATATCACAATATACAAAAAAAATGTGAAAAAAAAATAGAGAACTTCCAAGCGCTTTCGTGATTTCTCACATTATCAAGGACCTGTAGGAATAACAGAACAGAAAGCTAATAAGGCCAAGATAACACCTCACGGTCAGCCTCCGACACCACTCCCGTTCCTTTATGATGATGCGGGTGAGATGGGCAAGGACGTGTCAAATATAGCTTAAATTCTTCCCAAATTTTTATGATTCAGATTTGTCAAACATATTTTAAATCCTTTTTAGATTTTATGAATCTAATTTATGTAATCCTAAACTAACACCATTAATATTTCTCTCAACCACAGATAACTCACACTTAGGAGAGGCTTTTTTGGCGACGTTTCGGTCTGTTCTGGATCACTTTCAAGTCACAATGATCCAGAAAGTACCGAAACGTCGTCATAAGGTGTCTCTCTTAAGTACAAGTTGTTTTTAGGTCATCTCTCTCTCTCTCTCTCTCTCTCTCTCTCTCTCTCTCTCTCTCCTCAGCACACCCACAGTAAACAAACAATCTCAGTCGCTGAGAAACTTGTAAGACAAAACTTGAGACAGTTTTCAACCTCAGCGTCGGACAGACTCTTCAAGGAAGAGTGAGGAGGAAGAGGAAGAGGAAGAGGAAGAAGAAGAGGAGGAGGAGGAGCAGGAGATGGTTTTTAGATTCTGCTGTTCCTGAGTCAAGAAATCGCAGTTGCCCTTCCTAGGATCAAGCACGATTTCCTCCTATCCTCCAGACGGGTTTAACGCTTCTCTGTGAGTTTAAGGGGAGGGGGGTTATCTCTCACTATCTCAAGAGGGGTCTCCACCCCCCCAGCACCACCAAGTTCAATCTTAGCTGCGAGTGATAAGAATTCCCCCAGGGGGCCCCACTACCACCACCACTATCTTGCAACAGGGGGGAGTTGAGGGGAGAAGGGTGAGGGGGAGGGGAAGGATGAGGGAGAAGGGAGAGGGGCGAGGGGAAGGATGAGGGAGAAGGGAAGGGAGAGGAAGGAGGGAGAAGGCAAGAGAGGGAGGGATGAGGAAGAGAGGGAGGGAGGGAAGGATAAGGAAGAAAGGGAGAGGTGAGAAAGAGAGGAAAGAAGGAAAGGATAGAAAGAGTGGAAGGGACGGGGAATGAAGAAGGGAAATGAGAGAAAGATGAGGAAGAGGGGAAGAGAGGGGAAGTGTATATTACTGTTGATGACACACAGTGCTGACAGAGGGGAGACGATAGTCGAAATTGATGGTAATTATTAGAGATAAGAACCATGGTGGGCGTGAGGACCATGGTGGGCGTGAGGACCATGGTGGGCGTGAGGACCATGGTGGGCGTGAGGACCATGGTGGGCGTGAGACTACGGTGGGCGTGAGGATCATGGTGGGCGTGAGGACCATGGTGGGCGTGAGGACCATGGTGGGCGTGAGGACCATGGTAGGCGTGAGGACCATGGTGGGCGTGAGAACCATGGTGGGCGTGAGACTACGGTGGGCGTGAGGACCATGGTGGGCGTGAGAACCATGGTGGGCGTGAGGACCATGGTGGGCGTGAGGACCATGGTGGGCGTGAGGACCATGGTGGGCATGAGGACCATGGTGGGCGTGAGGATCATGGTGGGCGTGAGGACCATGGTGGGCGTGAGGACCATGGTGGGCGTGAGGACCATGGTGGGCGTGAGACTACGGTGGGCGTGAGGACCATGGTGGGGGTGAGAACCATGGTGGGCGTGAGGACCATGGTGGGCGTGAAGACCATGGTGGGCGTGAGACTACGGCGGGCATGAGGACCATGGTGGGCGTGAGGACCATGGTGGGCGTGAGGACCATGGTGGGCGTGAGACTACGGTGGGCGTGAGAATCATGGTAGCGTGAGGACCATGGTGGGCGTGAGGACCATGGTG
This sequence comes from Cherax quadricarinatus, assembly GCF_038502225.1. Taxonomy (NCBI): domain Eukaryota; kingdom Metazoa; phylum Arthropoda; class Malacostraca; order Decapoda; family Parastacidae; genus Cherax; species Cherax quadricarinatus. Next base: position 3,981,975 of record NC_091316.1, read on the forward strand.
GGCGTGAGGACCATGGTGGGCGTGAGGACCATGGTAGGCGTGAGGACCATGGTGGGCGTGAGACTACGGTGGGCGTGAGGACCATGGTGAGGGTGAGAACCATGGTGGGCGTGAGGACCATGGTGGGCGTGAGGACCATGGTGGGCGTGAGGACCATGGTGGGCGTGAGGACCATGGTAGGCGTGAGGACCATGGTGGGCGTGAGACTACGGTGGGCGTGAGGATCATGGTAGCGTGAGGACCATGGTGGGCGTGAGGACCATGGTGGGCGTGAGGACCATGGTGGGCGTGAGACTACGGCGGGCATGAGGACCATGGTGGGCGTGAGGACCATGGTGGGCGTGAGGACCATGGTGGGCGTGAGGACTATGGTGGGCGTGAGGATCATGGTGGGCGTGAGGACCATGGTGGGCGTGAGGACCATGGTGGGCGTGAGGACCATGGTGGGCGTGAGGACCATGGTGGGCGTGAGGGCTATGGTGGGCGTGGACCATGGTGGGCGTGAGGACCATGGTGGGCATGAGACTACGGTGGGCGTGAGGACCATGGTGGGCGTTAGGACCATGGTGAGCGTGAGGACCATGGTGGGCGTGAGGACCATGGTGAGCGTGAGGACCATGGTGGGCGTGAGGACCATGGTGGGCGTGAGAACCATGATGGGCCTGAGGACCATGGTGGGCGTGAGGACCATGGTGGGCGTGAGGACTATGGTGGGCGTGGACCATGGTGGGCGTGAGGACCATGGTGGGCGTGAGGACCATGGTGGGCATGAGACTACGGTGGGCGTGAGGACCATGGTGGGCGTTAGGACCATGGTGAGCGTGAGGACCATGGTGGGCGTGAGGACCATGGTGGGCGTGAGGACCATGGTGGGCGTGAGACTACGGTGGGCGGAGGACCATGGTGGGCGTGAGAACCATGGTGGGAGTGAGGACCATGGTAGGCGTGAGGAACATGGTGGGCGTGAGACTACAGTGGGCATGAGGACCATGGTGGGCGTGAGGGCCATGGTGGGCGTGAGGACCATGGTGGGCGTGAGGACCATGGTGGGCGTGAGACTACGGTGGGCGTGAGGACCATGGTGGGCGTGAGAACCATGGTGGGGGTGAGGACCATGGCGGGCGTGAGACCATGGTAGACGTGAGGACCATGGTGGGCGTGAGAACCATGGTGGGCGTGAGGACCATGGTGGGTGTGAGGACCATGGTGGGCGTGAGACTACGGTGGGCGTGAGGACCATGGTGGGCGTGAGAACCATGGTGGGAGTGAGGACCATGGTAGGCGTAAGGACCATGGTGGGCGTGAGACTACGGTGGGCGTGAGGACCATGGTGGGCGTGAGAACCATGGTGGGGGTGAGGACCATGGCGGGCGTGAGACCATGGTAGACGTGAGGACCATGGTGGGCGTGAGGACTATGGTGGGCGTGAGGACCATGGTGGACGTGAGACTACGGTGGGCGTGAGGACCATGGTGGACGTGAGAACCATGGTGGGAGTGAGGACCATGGTAGGCGTAAGGACCATGGTGGGCGTGAGACTACGGTGGGCGTGAGGACCAAGGTGGGCGTGAGAACCATGGTGGGCGTGAGGACCATGGTGGGCGTGAGACCATGGTAGGCGTGAGGACCATGGTGGGCGTGAGGACCATGGTGGGCGTGAGGACCATGGTGGGCGTGAGAACCATGGTGGGTGTGAGGACAATGGTGGGCGTGAGAACCATGGTGGGCATGAGGACCATGGTGGGCGTGAGACTACGGTGGGCGTGAGGACCATGGTAGGCGTGAGGACCATGGTGGGCGTGAGGACCATGGTAGGCGTGAGGACCATGGTGGGTGTGAGGACCATGGTGGGCGTGAGGACCATGGTGGGCGTGAGGACCATGGTGGGCGTGAGGACCATGGTGGGCGTGAGAACCATGGTAGGCCTGAGGACCATGGTGGGCGTGAGGACTATGGTGGGCGTGAGGACCATGGTGGGGATGAAACTACGGTGGGCGTGAGGACCATGGTGGGCGTGAGAACCATGGTGGACATGAGACTGCGGTGGGCGTGAGGACCATGGTGAGCGTGAGGACCATGGTGGGCGTGAGGACCATGGTGGGCCTGAGGACCATGGTGGGCCTGAGGACCATGGTGGACATGAGACTACGGTGGGCGTGAGGACCATGGTGGGCGTGAGGACCATGGTGGGCGTGAGGACCATTTTGGGCATGAGACTACGGTGGGCGTGAGGACCATGGTGGGCGTGAGGACCATGGTGGGCGTGAGGACCATGGTGGACATGAGACTACGGTGGGCGTGAGGACCATGGTGAGCCTGAGGACCATGATGGGCGTGAGGACCATGGTGGGCCTGAGGACCATGGTGGGCCAGAGGACCATGGTGGGCGTGAGGACCATGGTGGACATGAGACTACGGTGGGCGTGAGAACCATGGTGGGCCTGAGGACCATGGTGGGCCTGAGGACCATGGTGTTCGTGAGGACCATGATGGGCGTGAGGATCATGGTGGATGTGAAGACCATAGGGAATGTGAAGACCATGGTGGGCGTGAGCACCATGGTCCTTATATATATATATATATATATATATATATATATATATATATATATATATATATATTTTCTGCAACATTGCAAGCTCCTGATGATGTGTTGATTGTAACAAGAAAGGCCTAGAGTTATCATTCCTCCTCCTTCTCCTCCACATTTTCACTTCCAAAGAGATACAAATAGACCAGTGATTACAAAGATAAAATTACTTTTAAATGATAATTACCTTGCCTTCCTGGGCCTGTTTAGCTGTGGGGGCTGGTGTGTGGGGGCTGGTGTGTGGGGGCTGGTGTGTGGGGGCTGGTGTGTGGGGGCTGGTGTGTGGGGGGTGGTGTGTGGGGGCTGGTGTGTGGGGACTAGTGTGTAGGGACAAGTCTGTGGGGATAGGTGTGTGGGGGACTAGTGTGTGGGTAATGGTGTGTGGGAACAGGTGTATGGGGACTGGTGTGTGCGGGCAGATATGTAGGTGCTGGTGTGTGGGTGTTTCTGTGTGGGAACAGGTGTGTGGGATCTAGTGTGAGGGTAGGTATGGGTGATGTGTTGAGGGGTGAAGGAGACAGTTATAGGAGCAGGTGTGTGAGCAGGTGTGCATGGAGGGTAGTACCATTGTCCTCTGGTTACCAATGAACGAAAACTGGATGTCCTGGAACTGAGTGAAAGAAAGTAGAAAGAGATGGGGAAAAAATCTAGAAATATCAAGAATGGTACAAATTAGAGAACGAGAAGTTAAAGAGGAGAACACCGGCAAGTTTTTTTGGTAAAGAGAGACAGTGTTAAGAAAAAATACACTAATGAAATGAGTAGTTGAGAATAAAACTAGGATGTTAGGAATAAGAGATAGAATTTCAGCAATTGGAGGTGAGATTTAAGCCAAGTGACAGAGAGTACTCCTTTTTAAGGTGGAAAATCTTAATGTTAAACTGGGAGATACTCTTATGAACGACCCAGTTGAAACACAGCGAAGAACCAGGTGTAAATGACACCGTGGAACCCTGTACTGGATTATCCTGGGGAGGAAATATAATAAACAATAACCTGACAGGGCTCCTGGAGAGCGAAACGTTGCCACAATAAAATGTCGCATTAGTTGCACTTGTGTCGGTAATTCTACCAGTGTTGTTGCAAAATGTTTTAAGTACGAGTGGATAAAGTAATAAAATATAGTGATTTACATAAGTAAAACAGCCTGCTAGGCCTTCTGTGATTTGTGCAAGAATGGTATATAATACCGACAAGATGAAATTAAGACACATGTGCAACATCTGGGTATCTTTACAATAAAGATACCCAGATGTTGCACATGTGTCTTAATTTCTTCTGTGATTTGCCTGTGAGCGGTCTCCTAGGATATTTTCTATCCTTGCAGCCGGCCTTAGGCCAGACTTATCTACTGAATACCTGTTCAACCAAGCTGCTGTTATTAACGGCATGCTGACGCATGTAGGCATCACTGCCTGGTTGATTCGGTTCTTTGCAGAGGCAGTGGCTCACTTCCCTCTTGACGACTTCTACACTTGCCCTGACAATCTGATATTTTATGAGTGTAGGTTCAATAGTCTTGGACCACGAATGTTGATGAAGGGGTTGGAGCCCCCTGATTTTTACTGGGTATATTTTCCACCTCCTCCCACATGTGTTACTGGGTGAGTGTAGATGTTTTAAAAGCAGCAACTGGTATGCCAGATTATTACTTACCATGAGCTAGAGTGAAAGCAAGAAGGCGGAGCACCGGGGAAAATGGTGTCAGTGGGTAAGAGAGAGAGAAGTGAAAGCCAATAAATTGAGAAAAAGAATTGTTAAGTGAAGTTGCGAGCAACAGTTGAAAGAAAGGTTGACTAAAGTGACAGCAAATCCAGAGGAATGTGTCCAGGAAGTGTGTCGCTTGACAGATACAGCATCTCAGCATTGTTATCCTCTTGGGTTTGAATTCTTATTATTATTAACACATCGGCCGTTTCCCACCGAGGTAAGGTGACCCGAAAAAGAAAAAAAAAACTTACATTATCACTCACTTCATCACTGCCTTGCTAGAAGCGTGCCTCCACAACTGCAAGAGGTGGATCAGGCCCTGATCCACCGGGAGGCCCGGTCGTGGATCGGGCTGCCGGGGCATTGATCCCCGGAATTCCCTCCAGTTAAACTCCAGGTAGGTATACAAATATTTGATCCATTTGCTTCGAAATCTATATTTATATTGGCAGAAATAGTAAACACGGGAAAAACACTGTATCTCTGTATACTTTCGGCTCTCAGCAGAATTTTCTTTGTGGTGTTAAGGGAGAAATACTCAGTATGGGAAATATTTTTATAATCTTAACGAAAGAACAGTAAGTAGGATCACTGAAGCAGGCCTACTGGCCCATGCTAGGCAGGTCTAACTCACACCCACTTAAGTAAGAAGGAGCACTGCTGCAGGCCTTCTGGTCCAGGCTAAAAATGTCTTACCCTCCCACACCAATTCATGTGCTCGTCTAGTCTATTCTTATAGTTACAAGGTTTTAGCTTCAATGACGCTACTCAAGAATTTGTCCCACTAATCTGCAACTCTGTTACCAAACCAATATTTTCCTATATCCTTTCTGAATCTAAAGTTTTCCAACTTGAAATCATTACTGCGAGCCCCGTCGTGGTTAGGCATTTTTAGCAAGTTATTTACATCCTCTATATTTATTCCTGTTTTTCCAGTTATATACCTCAATCATATCCCCCCATCCCTAATTCTACGCCTTTCTAGAGAGTGCAGATTCAGGGTCCTCAGTCTGTCCTTGAAGGGAAGATCTCTGATACATGGGATCAACTTTGTCATTCTTCTTTGTATACTATACTTCTTGATATGAAGCCAAGAATTCTGTTCACTTCGTTGCGAACACTTAAGCACTGTTGTCTTGGCTTTAGATTACTTACTGCTAACCAGAACTCCTAAATCTTTTTCACATTCAGAGTAAAGAAGATCTACATTATTTAGTTTGCAAGCTCAGAGTTTAATCTATTGTTTGGTACCAGTAATGGAGGTTCTCATATAATTAGCAAAATTCCAATACTTTAGATTGTTTTTCTTATTACTATCAAGACATGTCTCTCTAAAAACATTCTGCCACTAATAATCACTTAAAGTGTTTTGTGATCCTGTTTATGAGGGCCCACGGTAATAATTCAGCTTTAATTACGGGTAATTATACTCAATAATGGTCCTAGATGCGTCCTCCATGATGGCTTTATTATATACTAAACGTAAATATGAAGTTATTATGATTTTGTAGCCTATTTTTCTTATAATTACGGTTCCCGAGAAGAGCAGCGTTACTCTGCGTCAGAGTGTAATAACCTAGTGGAGTTCAGTGTGGTTGTGTTCCAGCTCTTGACTCCGGCTTTGAGTTCTGAGTCGTGTAGCGGGATCTCACCTGTCTTATTTATTTTTCAAATCAATGTATGTAGTCAGCCTGACGTAAACAGCGGCCCACCGCTTTCCACGTCCCATCTCTCATGATGTCACTGGTGTGACTCTCCTCGTTCCACCTCACAACATTCGTCATAACATATCAATAAAGGTTAATCACTTATATTACGTTGTAAAATTCAATTTCAGGCCTCTCTGTGGCTGTTTTGGTGGTACAAGACCGATCTTTTCACCCTCTTCCTGGACCATCTTTCGTTAAATAAGGCGTGGTCGAAACGTCTTATCAAAAAAGTACCATAAATGACCTATTTGTCATATTCACATATTTATCAATACATTTTTACCATTGATATATATTAGTGCGTTCCTCTTTACCCAGGATTATTTTTAATGCTGTGATTATACTGTCTGATCTGGGTTCCATCAGTTCCCTCAATGACGTGAGATCTACCATTACAGTATTGGTATGTACAGTGCCCATCAGATGAGGAATTAGACACATGTGCACACTTGCGGGTATCTTTATTTGGATAAAGATACCCAGGTGTTCCTCGTGTGTCTAATCATTCTTACATGAAAACACATTAATGTCATCTTTAATCATTACCTTGTATTTCTTGTAGAGATCTATAGACATACATCTGAGCTATGTCCTGTCTCGTCTTCTCTTTTGCAGTTAATGTGCAGCACCCTATCTTCAATATAACTTAGAATCTGTGGCTTAAACATCGATGTTTTGTGGCCTAAATATCGATATTATGTGGCTTAAGAATATTTTTTTTTGTGTGTACCCCAAACATCGACTAAGCATCAATGTTCGATGCCTGACTTGTAATGCTACGTGTAGCCTACATAACTCTAGGGATCATCGTTCCAACGACCCGATCTCAGATCAGGTCTCACCCACAAGCTATGTCCACTACTAGTGTTATCTCCACCCTCAACAGCGCTTCCACCGCCAAAGGCATCTCCGCTGCCACTATCTCCACCACCAAACGACTCATTATGCACGGAGACCGCGTCTAATTTACTTATCCTCCGCGAGGAAATACGGCCTCTGGGAGCACTCTGAGCCCTGAAGGGGAGAAAGCATTTTTTCCTCCTCCCCTTCAGAGACGTCCACACAATGTTATCTCTGGCCGGAGGACTTCGGGGGCCAGTTGGCGAACATGTAATTGTAATCTGGGTGCCTTTTTATCGCGCGGGCGCCACAAACACCATTGTGGGATGGTAGGAATAAAAAGAGATGGTGATAAAGTAAGGAACAGAGACAGAAAAGAATCATGAGAGAGCATAAAGGGACATAACAGTGGATGGTAGGTGGAATGGGATGAGACAGAACAGGGAATGGTACGTGGAATGGAAGGAGCTATAGCAGGAAAGCAAGAAATTCCAGCAATGGATGAGATGCGACAAACATACATCAACAGACTAGCGAAGAGAGTGGGACCTAAGAGTGGGTTATAAATTAGTGAGAAACTTTTTCCTAAATTATGTACATAAAGCGAAGCACGCAAGGCCATCCAAGACCATTTTTTTGGGGTCCGTGGCTCTCTTGTGGTGGAGTGAAGACTGTTGGAAAAGACCGTAAGATAAAGACTGTCGAATAAAGACTGTCAGATAAACCTCCACGGAGAGAAACTGTGTGCTACAACCTCACTCCAGATAAGGCAACCAGCTCTTTAAATATTATGAAATAGCATTAAAATTTCGCCGATCTACTGACAAAGGAGATGAAGACTGTCTCCCCCACACCAGCGACGCCGTCGTGTGATTATTTGTGTGCTCCTCTGATGGTGCATGTGAGTATTTATATGTGTGTGGGTGTGTGTATGTATGATCTGTTTGCAACTACGTGAATTAACATGGCGGGAGGTTTTTATTTATGGAACCAAACAAGCTTATCGATCTGGTCTCTCTGATATATTACTGTAACATAATCCAACTTATTTCTGCCCTCACTGCCGTTCTTGTGTGCATTGTTGATCACTGACGGCACTAATATTACCTCGGCAGAAATGTCGTAAAATTCACTCTTACTGCTTTAACTTTGAATTACACGAGTTTCATTCTTAAGATCAATAAATTCAATAAACTTACTCTAATGACGCGATTATCTCTCCAAAAAATGGCTATCCTACTTTCTTATCTTAACAAAAACTACGAAACTTTTTCGGCCATTAGTTCGAGGCTTCAGTACAAGTCACTGACTTACTTGAGCCTCTGAGTTTGTCTATAAGTAAACTTCAGAATGATCTTCGAAAACTTTTACCTGCTGCTCTCAGATCCAGTGTTGTTTGTTGGTCTGTTCCAGCTTGATACGTGGGTAGCACCTAATGCTCACTTACACATACGTGGGTAGTACCTAATGCTCACTTATACATAGGTGGGTAGCACCGAATGCTCACTTACACATACATGGGTAGCACCGAATGCTCACTTACACATACGTGGGTAGCACCTAATGCTCACTTATACATAGGTGGGTAGCACCGAATGCTCACTTACACATACGTGGGTAGCACCGAATGCTCACTTACACATACGTGGGTAGTACCGAATGCTCACTTACACATACGTGGGTAGTACCGAACGCTCACTTACACATACGTGGGTAGCACCGAATGCTCACTTACACATACGTGGGTAGTACCGAATGCTCACTTATACATACGTGGGTAGCACCGAATGCTCCCCTACACCTACATGCACTGGCTTTCAGTCTTCTAGATTGTCTCAGCGACTCACGGTCACGCTCTGCCGGAGGACCACACAATCCCTCACTCAAATTCCAGAACACAGACCTCTGCCCCTGCAGACGTGATCTTCTAGTCTCGGGATCACTGTGCACGTCGAGGATGAGACCACAACTGAATCAGTCAATTGCAGTGGTTCAACTGCACACACACATTTATGGAACTGGTGGGGCTCTGGTGGCCTGGTGGTTAACGCTCTCGCTTCACACGGTGAGGGCCTGGGTTCGATTCCCAGCCAGAGTAGAAACATTGGACGTGTTTCTTTCCACCTGTTGTCTATGTTCCCCATCAGTAAAATGGGTACCTGGGTGTTAGTCGACTGGTGTGGGTCGCATCCTGGGACACTGACCTAAGGAGGCCTGGTCACAGACCGGGCCGCGGGGGCGTTGACCCCCGGAACTCTCTCCAGGTAAACACACACACACAGTCTGACAGTTACACCAATTAAGTTCTACCTAGTTATATATAACAAAATACGCTTAACAATTCGCAAACGGGCGAACTTATTCATTACATTTCCCATCATTTTATCTAAAATTTCATTGTTTTAAGCGACTTCGAATATTTTAAACACACGTTAAAGTAACAGAAATGTTTATCTTTTATTGTCATTTATAAATAATGTTTTAGACCATATATTTGAACTTGTGGCTTTCACCTTCATATTTTAAAACAAATAAACTTTTACAAACAATTTGTAAGAACATTGTACATAGTCTTTGTTTTTATGTAGCGTTTATAACGAGGAATTAAAGTCTCCGATGTTACTGTTATTAAGAATATACAGTATATTATATATATATATATATATATATATATATATATATATATATATATATATATATATATATATATATATATATATATATATATATATATATTTATGTCGTGCCGAATAGGCAGAACTTGCGATCTTGGCTTAAATAGCAACGCTCATCTTGCCATATAGGACAAGCGAAAATTTGTGTATGCAATAATTTCGTCAAAATCATTCTGAACCTAACGAAAAAATATATTTCACTGTGTTTGTTTAGTATTAAATTACTGTAAACAAGTCTAAAATATATTTGGTTGGGTTAGGCTAAAATAAATTGCTCTTGTTATAATAAGGTTAGGTAAGTTTTCTAAGATTCTTTTGGTGCAAAATTAAAATTTTTTACATTAACATTAATGAAAAAAATATATCTTTAAACGTATAAGAGAAAATTTCAGAAAGGACTTAATTTTAAATGAGTTCTTGCTAATTGACCAGTTTTACATATTCGGCACGATATATATATATATATATAACAAAAAATAATTAAAACAATAATGAAAACAATAACAGTAACAAAATTAATATAAAGAAATATAAATCACATATATAAAAGACAGTGAAAATGAAGAAAATATGTGAGGGCAGAAGGTGTATAAAACAATGAGTGTGAATGGAGGTTAGGTTAGGGTGCGTTGCCTTACTAATATGGCAGGCAGGTGTCTGGCCAGACACACCCGGAGGGGCGCGCCCCTGCCAGTCCTCCCTCTCCAAATAATATACATTTTTTTTTTTGCTAATTTTCTTCACTTTGGCCAAAAGAAACAGTGAATCCTCAATTAAGCGAGAAAAATGACCGATAAATCTAGTTTGTATCGGTTGGAACGTTGCTCTTCCGTCAGAATGGGATAAAAATGAAGGTAGTATCTTAGGATAATGAAGGCGGAGCTCCAGGATATTAGTTTGTAGTTCAGGATATTCACAGGATGAGTGAATGTTATGTCTGTAAATAGTATGATTTTCTTTTACTTGTAAATCGTGTTATTAGGATTTCGTAAATCATATTTTTTTTTTTGTAAATTCGATTGAAAAAAACTAAATTTGAATTACATTCATTATGAAGGCCTTTCAATGCGATATTAATTTTTTAAGATGTACTTTTTCAGTCGCAATTATCAAAACTAACATTTTTTTAGCAGGAGTTTCGTAAGAAAATTTAATTTAGAAAAATAGTTTACAAACGCAATTTTCCTGACGTATTTAAATATTTTGATTTAACTTTACGATAGTCTCTCGTTTATTATCGGCTCGTGGCTCACAACTGAGGGTCCACGGTTCGATTCTGGGACGACGTGGTGTGTGTGGGGGGAGGACTTTTGACATATTTCTTTGGACATGCTCCTGTCCACTTGGCAGTGTGTGGGTACCTGTGTGTTAGCTAACTGTCGTGGGTCGCATCCTGGGCGGTTGTCAGCATATCTCTGGAAAAAAATTTTAAGTCTGCAGATTCAGCAGTGTAAAAATGTAAAAAAAAAAAGCGATATAGCTGAAACAATGTAAAATACGGTATAACTGAGAGAGAGAGAGAGAGATGAGAGAGAGAGAGAGAGAGAGAGAGAGAGAGAGAGAGAGAGAGAGAGAGAGAGAGAGAGAGAGAGAGAGAGAGAGAAAGACAGACAGACACAGAGAGAGAGCTGATGCGGAACAGCTCTTAGCTTGTAAATAAAGTTAGGAACTTTATTTAACCTTGTAAAACCCTGTGTAAAAGAGAGAGAGAGAGAGAGAGAGAGAGAGAGAGAGAGAGAGAGAGAGAGAGAGAGAGACATACTCTGACCACCATGGATGTAAGTGTGGGGCCATAAATTGCCTCGAGCAGAATAAATGAATTTCCTCCACACTCCAATATCCGGCTATTTCATTTTCCTCCCCTTCGTAAAAAAATGCTGCGACCATTTCTATGGTAACAATAATCCCTGGTCAAATATTACTGTTTTACCCCAAACGGGAGAGGGAGCCACAGTGGGCGGTGCATAAACCACACTTACAGTGGGTGGAGGGGGTTGAGGAATTGATGGGGTGGAGGGACTGGGGAGGGTGTTGATAGGAGGGCGGGAGGGGGGTGACAGTAGAGAGACAGGAGAGTGCAATGTGATTAACTAGGGGGGGGCGGGGGGAAGTACACGTTGCACTTGCTTTGCAGTAGGTGCAACAGCACCTTTTTGCCAGTCACCAACAGTGCCATGAGCAGTGCCACCAGTAGTGCCACCATTAATGCCATAAGCAGTGCCAACGCCAGTGCCATCAGTAGTGCCACAAGCAGTGCCATGAGCAATGCCACTATTAATGCCACCATCAGTGCCACAAGCAGTGCCACCACCAGTTAACGATTAAATAAATAAGAGTACCCTCGTTCAATGGTCCCAGTGAAAGGGTCGAATCTGTTTCCCTTACTCCTGTTCCTGTTCTACACATTCCCTTCTCCTCCTCCTCTTCCTCCTCTTCTTCCTCCTCCTCCTCCTCCTCCTCCTCCTCCTCCTCCTCTTCCTCCTCCTCCTCCTCCTCCTCTTCCTCCTCCTCTTCCTCCTCCTCTTTCTCCTCCTCCTCTTTCTCCTCCTCTTCCTCCTCCCCTTCTCATACCCTCGACCGCCGTTCCATCTCCTTGTATTTGCGTATCACCAATGTCCATTTGCCTTTTTATTCATCAAACCACGACCGGGAAAGAAGGACACACGGAGTAGGGACTGACCAGCCTCGTCCGTGTCCCTTTTGTTCCGCTGTCTGATCCCGGGATTACACACGTCCCAATCCCGAGTTTCCCCAAATATGGAGAATGCTGGGCTTTTCTAAAGTCCACTGCTGAGGGCCAGGGAGCCACGCTTTCCGAGGTCCGACGCCTCACACAACTGCCTCTGCGATGCCCATGGTTGAGGGCGAATCTTGTCTGGACGTACCAACGAACCGGGACGCCTTCTTGGCGAGGCCACGAATAAATCCGGTCCATTTATTCCGTGGCCCTTCTTTACATAAAAACACAATCCAATATTCCAATGTCGCGATAAGGGTGGGAGCACCGCCCGCCAGTGTCATCGGTGGTATAAAGAAGCTAGGCCCAGGCCGCAGGCATGGGAGACCGCAGGCATGTGGGGCCGCAGGCGTGAGAGACCGCAAGCGCAGAGGCCGCCTAGGGCAGGTCCAGAGGTAGTGTCCATAGCCAGGGCCTTTGGGCAAGGCCCTGGGCATAATCCAGGGGCAAGGATTTAGGACAAGGCCCTGAGCAGGGTTCAGAGGTTTGATCCCACGGCTGCGAATAGTACCAGTAGCTATTTAGCACCCCAGCAAACCAGCAAATGGTACGTATAAGTAGTGAACACCCCTAGGGGATGGTAATGGTACTTAGAACACCAGCAAATTGGACTACCTGGAGTTTACCTAGAGAGGGTTTCGGGGGGTTTAGGTTCTAGTTATCACCCCATCACCAGGTACAGGTACCTACTTAGCACCCCAGAAAATGATACTGATACAAAATTAACACACACACACACACACACACACACACACACACACACACACACACACACACATATATATATATATATATATATATATATATATATATATATATATATATATATATATATGTATATATATATGTATGTATATATATATATATATATATATATATATATATATATATATATATATATATATATATATATATATATATATATATATATATATATATGTCAGATGAATAGGAGAACTTGAGTTCTTAGCTTAAATAGCAACGCTCATCTTGCCATATAGGACAAGAAAATATATAATTTAAAATATAAAAAAATATATTTATTAAATTATTTATTGGGATATAAATATATATATATTAATATATATATATACATAAATACATATTATATATATATATATATATATATATATATATATATATATATATATATATATATATATATATGAGATACCACCTCTAACTGTGCTGGGGACCTTCATCCTCAGAGAAAAGAATAAACTTACCCTACCAAACTCATCCACCAACCTCTGCAACTTCTCTTTAGAATCCCCCCAAAACACAGTGCCATCAGCAAAGAGCAACAGTGACAACTTCCACTTTGTGTTAGATTCTTTATCTTATAATCCTAAACCTCTTGCCAAGACCCTCGCATTCACTTCTTTTACAACTCCATCTATAAATATATTGAACAACCATGGTGACATCACACATCCTTGTCTAAGGCCTACTTTTACTGGGAAATAATCTCCCTCTCTTCTACATACTCTAACCTGAGCCTCACTATCCTCGTAAAAACTCTTCACTGCTTTCAGTAACCTACCTCCTACACCATACACCTGTAACATCTGCCACATTGTCCTCCTATCCACCCTGTCATACGCCTTTTCCAAATCCATTACTGCCACAGAAACCTCTTTACTCTTATCTAAATACTGTTCACTTATATGTTTCACTGTAAACACTTGGTCTACACACCCCCTACCTTTCCTAAAGCCTCCTTGTTCATCTACTATCCTACTCTCCGTCTTACTCTTAATTCTTTAAATAATAACTCTACCATACACTTTACCAGGTATACTCAACAGACTTATTCCCCTATAATTTTTGCACTCTCTTATGTCCCCTTTGCCTTTATACAAAGGAGCTATGCATGCTCTCTGCCAATCCCTAGGTACCTTACCCTCTTCCATACATTTATTAAATAAAAGCACCAACCACTCCAAAACTTTATCCCACGTGCTTTTAACATTTCAATCTTTATCCCATCAATCCAGGCTGCCTTACCCCCTTTCATTTTACCTACAGCCTCACGAACTTCCCCCACACTCACAACTGGTTCTTCCTCACTCCTACAAGATGTTATTCCTCCTTGCCCTATACACGAAATCACAGCTTCCCTATCTTCATCAACATTTAACAATTCCTCAGAATATTCCCTCCATCTTCCCAATACCTCTAACTCTCCATTTAATAACTCTCCACTCCTATTTTTAACTGGCAAATCCATTTGTTCTCTAGGCTTTCTTAACTTGTTAATCTCACTCCAAAACTTTTTCTAATTTTCAACAAAATTTGCTCTCTTTTTACATTACTTCACCACTCTCTTAACCTCTTTTTTCCTCTCCATATACTCTTCCCTCCTTGCATCACTTCTACTTTGTAAAAACTTCTCATATGCTAACTTTTTCTCCCTTACTACTCTCTTTACATCATCATTCCACCAATCGCTCCTCTTTCCTCCCGCACCCACTTTCCTGTAACCACAAACTTCTGCTGAACACTCCAACACTATATTCTTAAACTTACCCCATACATCTTCAACCCTATATATATATATATATATATATATATATATATATATATATATATATATATATATATATATATATATATATATATATATATATATATATATATATATACATATATATATATATATATATATATATATATATATATATATATATATATATATATATATATATATATGTATATATATATATATATATATATATATATATATATATATATATATATATATAAATTATATATATTATATATATATGTATATATATATATGTAAAGTGATAATGTAAAACTGGACAATTAGCAAAACTCATATAAAATTAAGTCCTTTCTGAAATTTTCTCTTATACGTTTAAAGATATAACTTTTTTCATTAATGTTAATGTAAAAAAAGTTTTAATTTTGCACCAAAAGAATCTTAGAAAAACTTACCTAACCTTATTATAACAAGAGTAATTTATTTTAGCCTAACCCAACTAAATATATTTTAAATACGTTTACAAGTAATTTTATACTAAACAAACACAATCAAATATATTTTTTCGTTAGGTTCAGAATGATTTTGGCGAAATTGTGCATACACAAATTTTCACTTGTCCTATATGGCAAGATGAGCGTTGCTATTTAATGAAGTTCATAAGTTCTGCCTATTCGCATTTGACATATATATATATATATATATATATATATATATATATATATATATATATATATATATATATATATATATATATATATATATATATATATATATATATATATATATACATATATATATATATATATATATATATATATATATATATATATATATACATATATATATATATATATATATATATATATATATATATATATTATATATAATATATATATATATATATAAATTTAAATAGAAATGAGGGAAAAAATATGTGAAGACTATTGCTCAGTTTCTTTCCATTTCATTTTGTTTGGCGACCCTGGTTTGGGGTCGCGACCCCGTGAATGAGAACCATGGTCTAGGGAGTCATTCATTAACAAGAGACAACAAACAAGCTTGGATGAGCACAAGGGCAGTTAAACCATTTTCTAGTATTTTGATTAACTTAAATTTCAGTGAAATGTTTTCAGCGCACGAGAAATAATGCCATCACACCGCTTGTGACACCATAGAAATAATGTCACTTATTTTCCGAACCCCTGAGTCGCGAGTTTTTAGGTCATGATCATTGGGTCATGAACCAGAGGGTCACAGAAGTGTGTCTAGTTGCATTACATGGGAAGCGTCACTTGTAGCTCACTCTCTGCTTTTGGTTGTGAGGAAGATCTTCCTGGAATGGGCCTACTGGCCCAAACTAGGCAGGTAGCGAGCAGGATAGCGAGATGGTAGTGAGATGGACGTGAGCAGGATAGCGAGATGGAAGCGAGCAGGATAGCGAGCAGGATAGCGAGATGGTAGCAAGCAAGGTCCAATGCTTTCTTCACGTCCAGGAAAAAAAATACTGTCATAGGCTTTTATTCAACAGCCAGGGTATCCCATCCCTTAATCCTTGTTAGTTTTCACTGAGAGCTCTCTCTCTCTCTCTCTCTCTCTTACTCCAGGTGCTTCAGTGCCCTCTCTTGACAACCATACCTGCCTCTAATAGAGGGACTATTGCCTGTGTGTTTACTTACCCAGATGTGCTTACAGAGTTGATTCTCAGCTCTTGTCCTCATCTCTTACAATACAACTACCTGGCGTTGATAGTTGCTAATCTCTCCATTCCCTCCCACCCCCTACACTGGGCTTTATCATATTTTGGGGGGGAAACATGGTATGACCTCCAGGTCACTTTCCCTTAAGCTGAAAAAACCAAGTAACTTTTCTAGCATCTCTGTGGCTCTTCGAGGACAGCGTGAAACAAGCTTTTATGCCACAAGACGGGCAGAAAGCAGCAACTTCACTCTGGCTGTACCCTTCTCCAGAACATCACTCCATCTGAGATCATACATACCCAGGATGACTCGAGTATGGAACACATTCGTACAGCATAATGATATCAACGAGATAAAGTCAGTTGATCAAATGAAAATGCTGGCCCACAGATGGCTCCAACTTCATCCTGTCCCGTACTTGTATGTCTCATAACAATAAAAATGCTTTCAAATGAGCTGATGTAGGTAACAGCTCTTACCTTGCCAATAAAGTTAGGAATCCTTAACCTGTAATATAGCTAGCCAATAAAGCTAGGGATCCATTAACCTTGTCAAACCCTGTGTAGAGAGAGAGAGGGAGAGATAGAGAGAGAGAGAGAGAGAGAGAAAGAGAGAGAGAGAGAGAGATAGATAGATAGATAGAGAGAGAGAGAGAGAGAGAGAGAGAGAGAGAGAGAGAGAGAGAGAGAGAGAGAGAGAGAGAGAGAGAGAGAGATACATCCCTGCAGCTGCCTCAGTACCCTACCTCTCTCAAGGGCAGGCACCTCACATTCCCTACACACCCACCACCTCAAGCTGACCACTTCATCATGAGGAGCCAGTCTATAAGCATCCTGTCGGCCAACATTAGAGGTTTCATTACTAATGTTGGAGAGCTCACACATAGCTTTGTGAACACTCGACGTCCCGACATGATAGCTGTTGTTGAAACATTTTTGGATGACAGGACTCCAGAAAATTTTGCAAGAATTGCTGGTTACACCTCATGGATGAGAAGAGACAGGCAAGGGCAAGGAGGTGGTGTTGCTGTGTGCTTCTCTAAAAGTGTTCATGCCCAGCACATTGATGTTGCCACCCCTACACATCTTGAAATGATGTTCTTCAAGCTCTGTATAAACACTAGTACCTCTGTACGAGCATGTGCAATGTACAGAGCTCAGTGGCAACATGCAGACCCTATCAACTTCCTAATGGAAAATATTGACTCCCTTCTGCTACAACACAATTGTCAACATATTAAAATTGTTGGTGACCTCAACCAGCACCTTATACAGAGGGACTTTGATGACCTTCTTGCAGTGTTTGACATGAGAAACTTTGTTGATTTCTCTACTCACATCTCTGGCTCCTCCCTTGACCCAGTAGTGAGTGATCTGGCAGAAGGCATAGTCACTTGTCAACCCACCTTGTCAACCCCTCGGCTACGTTGGATCGTCTGACCACAAGGCTGTTTTTACCACACTTAAGATCCCAACAGAACGAGGTGAGGAGTCCACACGCACAACCTGGCTATGGGAAAGAGGTAATTGGCCAGCCCTTTGCTCTGAGCTCGCCACCACCGACTGGAATGCTCTTCTCCAAGGGGATGTTGACAACCAAGTGAAAGCTTTCACTGGACACATCCTTAATCTGCAACAAGAACACATTCCTCACCGGCAATATGTGACAAAGCCTACAGATCAGCCTTGGTTTGGCTTTCGTTGTAGAGAGGCTGCTACTGCTAAGTACAAAGCATGGCGAAGGTATAAGAGACATCCTACCACCTATAACAGGAACTTGCACATGCAAGCCTGTAGGCATATGGGTGATGTTCAAAAGTGGGCCATTGCTAAATGGGAGGTGGACACTAAAAGAAAGTTAGCATCAGGTAGGGTAGGCTCCAAAACCTGGTGGTCCCTGGTCAAGGACAGACAAGGTTATCTGCCTGATGAACTTATTCCACCTCTAAATCGACAGGATGGGACCACCTCTACTAGTAGTCAAGAGAAGGCGGACCTCTTTGCTGAACACTTTGCTATCAAAATGCAAGTTCCTGATCCAGCAAGGGACCCTCCTTGGCTAGCTGCAAGAACTGTGTCAAAACTGTCAGTGGTGACAATAAGGCAGGAGGAGGTGCATTTCCTTCTTAAATCACTTGACCAAGAAAAGGCTGTGTGCCCAGACAAGTTGAGCCCAAGATTGTTGAGAAGATGTGCAGACCAGCTAGCAGCACCTCTAACTCGCATCTTTCAGCACTGCCTAGTACAGTGTAAATGGCCCTCTCTATGGAAAGAGGCAAATGTAGTCCCTGTTCACAAAAAGAAGAGCAGAGCAGAAATCAGCAACTACAGACCAGTGTCACTCCTGTCAATCACTGGTAAGATCCTTGAGACAATAATCTCAAGACAAATGACAGATTTTTTTGACTACCACTCACTACTTTGTGATCGTCAATATGGCTTCAGGAAAGGTTACTCTGCTGCTGATCTGTTGTTAAACCTCTCCACTAAGGGGCACCAGTCACTGGATGAATCCATAGTCAGTTGTGTGGTAGCACTGGACATTGCTGGCGCTTTCGACCGGGTGTGGCACCAGGGCCTCTTAGCAAAGCTTCAAGCACTGGGAATTGCAGGCTCTACGCTATGTCTCCTCAGTGATTACCTTCATGGTAGATCTCTAAGTGTAGTCCTCAATGGAACGGAATCAGCAAGGCATCCTATTGGGGCAAGCGTTCCACAAGGAAGCGTGCTGGGTCCATTGTTATGGAATGTCTACTTCAACGACCTTCTTCATCTCATCCCAGAATCACATGCATATGCAGACGACTGTACACTGACATTCACTTATCCAAGAGAAGAAATGTCAGCTGCTCTAAGCTACATCAATCACCAGCTGAGAGCTATATCAGCTTGGGGAAATAGATGGCAAGTAACATTTGCACCTGAGAAAACGCAAATGATGATCGTCTGTAGGCACCATGATGGTAATGCTGGTGCAGTAGTAAGGATGAATGGGAGGATGTTGGCACCTGGAGAAGAAGTTGATATCCTTGGGGTGAAATTTGACTCCAAACTAACCATGAAGAACCATGTTGTAAATCTTGCAAACAAGGCAGCCAGGAAGCTTACAGCACTTCGCCGTATCTCGCATCTGCTTGACAGTAGGGGTTGCAAGATTCTGTACGAGGCACAAGTACGCTCACACCTTTAGTATGCTCCACTTTCTTGGTTTGCCTGACCCCCCTCTCATCTGCGACTGCTTGACAGAGTAGAGAACAGAGCAAGACGTCTCATCTCTCGCCTGGACCCATCCTGGATAGATCTGTCATTTCAGCAGAGCCTTCAACATAGGAGGGATGTGGGTGGCCTTACTGTTATGTACAAGGCCAATATTGTCAAAATACCACACTTGGATCCACTTCGAGGACAGCGTGAAACAAGCTTTTATGCCACAAGACGGGCAGAAAGCAGCAACTTCACTCTGGCTGTACCCTTCTCCAGAACATCACTCCATCTGAGATCATACATACCCAGGATGACTCGAGTATGGAACACATTCGTACAGCATAATGATGTCAACGAGATAAAGTCAGTTGATCAAATGAAAATGCTGGCCCACAGATGGCTCCAACTTCATCCTGTTCCCTACTTGTATGTCTCATGACAATAAAAATGCTTTCAAATGAGCTGATGTAGGTAACAGCTCTTAGCTTGCCAATAAAGTTAGGAATCCTTAACCTGTAATATAGCTGTCAATAAAGCTAGGGATCCTTAACCTTGTCAAACCCTGTGTAAAAAAAGAGAGAGAGAGAGAGAGAGAGAGAGAGAGAGAGAGAGAGAGAGAGAGAGAGAGAGAGAGAGAGAGAGAGAGAGAGAGAGAGAGAGAGAGAGAGAGAGAGAGAGAGAGACAAAGAGAGAGCATATATCCCCTGAAAGCCTCGGTCAGCCCACCACTGTTTGCCGATGGAGAGTAACGACCTCCGCCAGCTCGCCCATTGGCCCTTCTCCGCTACCAAATCCTTTTACCCAAATCCAATTTCTGGCCCGGTATTAAAATTCATGAGTACAAAAAGAGAAGACTGTCCTTTTGGTGTGTGTGTGTGTGTGTGTGTGTGTGTGTGTGTGTGTGTACTTATCAGTCTATCCTCACTTAAATAGTTGCAATGGATGAGTCTCAGCTCCCGACCCCTGCCTCTTATCTTGTTTCTTGCTGAATTTACTGTCTTTAAACCTCGAGGGACCTGTCATGCCTATTTCTGAAGCTATGTATGTGGTCCGCCTTCACTAGTTCTGCTTCCAGCCTAAGGCTTAAAAAATAATGTAAGACATCCCTGTGACTCATTTGATTCTTTAATGTCCAACTATGCTCTCGTATACCCGTTTCCCGCCTCACGAACACTCTAGCCTTCTGTGTGAGTGTGTGAATTTGGAAGAGAGATGCTTCAAGGTAAACTTTACAAGAGTGACTACTAGGATGGTCGGCAGATGTGATGGTTCACAGGGAGTCCTAGTTGATGGGGAGTGCTGGTTGATGGGGAGTGCTGGTTGATGGGGAGTGCTGGTTGATGGGGAGTGCTGGTTGACTGACGAATGAGGAAATGGGTAAGAAGAGATAATAATGATTAAAAGAGGAAGAGAAAATATGTGAAGGAGAAAGATGAGAAATTTGAGTGTACAGGGAAAATCTGGTAAAGATAAGAAGAAAACGCACTGACAGACTAACAAAGTGAGACAGACTGACAGACTAACAAAGTGAGACAGACTGACAGACTAACAAAGTGAGACAGACTGACAGACTAACAAAGCGAGACAGACTGACAGACACAGTGAGACAGATTGACAGACACAGTGAGACAGACTGACAAAGTGACAGACTGACCTACGCTTCAGCAGACACATTAAGAAAGGCAGACAGGAAGACGGACAGGGAATGACGGAAACAGACTAGGAGACTGTAAAACAAATGGGCAGAGAAAAAAGACAGGTGTAAAGCAAGCTGACAAAGTATGACAGATAAAGATAATGAGACAAGACAGACAGTCTGTAACACAGTTGGCAGGGCAAACAACTACAAAGAACAGGAAGCCCGCATCTAATGAGAGAGAGAGAGAGAGAGAGAGAGAGAGAGAGAGAGAGAGAGAGAGTCAGAGTCGACAAAAAAAAAATCTTTATTCAGTAGAGGAGTAAATGCAGCCACATATAAATACTTTAGGGGCCCCCCTAGGTGAACTCTGCCACACAAGCCCGAGGCCCGTTTTTTTTAGGATGGTCCACTGTCCCGGTCTCACTTCCTAATGGTCCATCGGTATATATATATATATATATATATATATATATATATATATATATATATATATATATATATATATATATATATATATATATATATATATATATATATATATATATATAATCGTGCATTTTATAATTGCACTTTGGTGGTTAGAATAAAAACGAACACTCCTTATTGGCTAGTGTTAACAGGCTCCACTGTACGCATCATCAACTGCATGTCTTGCATAGTTCTCCTCCCCATCACCAACAGTGGTGACTTTGTAAATGGTCCAAGTCAGACCGAAACGTCGTCGTAACTTTCTGTCTGTTATGTGGGGGTTATTTGTATAGTGAGAAAGTCTAGATCTCGCTCTCGTCCCTTCAAAACAGAGTCAATGTACTCGGGAGAACTATAATAAACGGGAATGGAATCCGAGGCGAGCAGAGTACAAGATGTTCACAAGTGTCCAGATCATAGCGGGTTGCCTCATATTGCATGCATTTCTTCGTCGGTGTGTCGGGGTGGTGCCGCTGCAGCTGACGGGAAGCCCTGCTTGTCCCTGCACACCCGTCTCTGCACTTTCTCCTGACCTTATCCATGGGGGCGTTCACAGTTTAAGTAAGAGCTGGGTGTGGAGATATATTGGTCTGGCCCTTTGGAATAAGTTATTTTGATACGTTGTTTTCGAGGTTGTTGAGGTACGGTCGTGGGTTTCGTGGTCTTAAAGAATGCAGAGAGGGATGATAAAGCTTATATATATATATATATATATATATATATATATATATATATATATATATATATATATATATATATATATATATATATATATATATATATATATATATATATATATATATATATATATATATATATATATATATATATATATATATATATATATATATATATATATATATATATATATATATATATATATATTACATAGGTTAAGGCTAAGAGCTGCAATCCTGCCTTTGGCTATTTACAAAGTCATGTCGTGTTTAAGATATATTCTAACCACCAAGTTACCACCCACTGACAGCAGTGAGAAACAACCTACACACATACACCCACTGACAGCAGTGAGAAACAACCTACACATACACACATACACTCACTGACAGCAGTGAGAAACCTACACAAAAGCCTACTGCCTCAGAGGCGAGAAGTACAAACACTTATTTTTACACTTGTTACCCTTGTTTATATAATTTTTATTTTTTGATTTTGATACTTTCACTACCTCATTTCATGACCAGAGACTTATTTTTTAAAATCTTCATTAGTGATTACAGTGCACCCTGCTTCATTCTGAACAAAACTCCTTTATAGGCATCACTTGAGTCCGAAGCCTTTGCTGGATGAAGCATCCGAACAGGTTGGAGGAAATTTTATAGACCGAATATCATCGCACAAGAATTTAATGCCTGACTAGACTGCAGGAAAAAAATCATGCAGACCAGCACCTTCTGGAGGACCGATTAACAATTTACTCTTAATTTAACAACAGAAGGTAATAACTGGAAGAAACGTTTTGAACTCTCGCTGGAGGTCATGTTTTTCTTTTCTCAGTGGGGAATGACTTTGTTAGTTACATTAATCACATGGGTGATTATGCAATTGGAAACTTCCTAAACATATTTCAACTGCTCAGTAAATACGACTCACTTTTATCAAAAATCATTCAATATTCTAAATAAGATACAAGTCCTTTATATCGTCACTGGTATATAAAACGGGTTTATTAAACTCTTTGGGTCACTTGAAGAAACAAATTCGATTTGCCAAGTATTTTGTAATTGTTACTGATGTCACTCCAGAGTGTTTTGACATTGAACGTGTTGTTATGGTTGTTCCATCTGTGACGATCGTAGAAAACACAACACTTTAAACTGAAGAAAGATTTTTTTTTTGTTAGAGGATTTTAAGAGAAAAACTCATGATATTGGTTCTCGAATACTACCGATTAAAGAAGGGTTAAGGTCGAAGTTTTTAGCATTGCACTAGTCATTCTTGTGGTATGGATCTAATATGACTGAAAAGTGCAAATATGTACAAACAGTTATATTTAAGCACAATTCGGGTTGCATTTTCTCAAGCTGTGGACACCACACACTGAACCTTGTAGGCGTTGACCGTGGTGAATCATGCAGAGAGCTAAATACTTATCTTGTCACTGTTCGACAAATGCTCACTGTCTTTGGTAGCAATCTACAAAGGTGGGTCACTCTCAAGGAGCTTCCTGTTGCATTGTATGGGATATCCAAAACTAGGTGGTTCGAACTGATTAATGTCGTTCAGCCAGTTGCCCTGCATTTGAACTCAGGGAAAAAGGCCCTATATTAGCTTGAATTTCTCAGTCTTACCGAGGAGATTCGAACAGATCTTAAATCTGTTCAGAAATTCATGTAATTATAATATAATCCTTCATTGACTATGTTTCGCCCTTACAGTGGGCTTTATCAAGTCACAAATAGATCTACCTGGGTAAAGAGTACATGAGTATATATAGAATGTTGAGATTCAGGTGGAGAATGTTGGGTAGGTTGTACCTGAGACGGAACCATGTAAGTCCGACTCAAGTACTGCATTTGTGTTAAGTAAAAGGACACAAGTGCAACTAATGTGTTGCACTTGTGTCCTTTTACTTTACATATTGTCGGTAATTCTACCAACTTTATTGCATTTGTGTTATTCTCTCATCTCCAGAATACACTCGTGGCAAGACGTTTCATTTAATAAATACCTAGAACTGTTTATAAGTTTTTTCTGCTACAATTAATGTTGCTCTATATGACACTGAATGTTTTGCCAGTAACATTCAGGAGGCTGTTAAACGATGAGATGCAATATTGATCGATGCCAAACTGGTAGCAGAGAATACTGAAATTTCACCTGAAATTTTTACAGGTTTTTACACCTGTTGCTAGACTGAGGGACTGATTACCTCGTCTTCCACGGTCTTCTCTATATATATTTCTACAGCCTTCACATTATGTCATCGCACTGTATTGATAAAGCCACTGGATGGTGAGGCGTCTACAAAGATACCCAGAGGTTGCACATGTGTCTAATTCATCACAACTCTTACACACAGGTTTGAGTCACTGAATATGATTTGTATCTTTCACGGCAGTTCATCAGTCTTACTAATAAAGATGTACTTTCAGCAGCTGAACAATTTCAGCGATGTAGATCAAAGAAGTCCCCAAAGATTTCAGGGAAGAAGTCATTTTGCTTAAGCGAATATATTCAACGAACTTTAATGTAACTGCAACGTAAACCAAATCTTTGGTTTACACTACAGCTGTAGATGAGTGCCACAAGGCACCAAGCAACACGAGTATTGAGTATTGAGGAAAGTTTTACAAATAGGAGGGATGGATACGCATGTTAACATGAGCCAATAGGTGTGCTGCAGTAGTCCTCGTGTGCTCACATTTTTGCATTCCATTTCAACCAGCCTGTTGCTGTTGATGGCCTCGCTGCCCCACATATCCATCACAGCCTGGTTGATATGGCACCCGGTGAAGATTCTTGTCCAATCTGCCAATTCTAAAATAATATGTAATATGTCTTTAACTATAGTTTTCTCAACATTTCCTCTCTGCCACATATTTTTCAGGCTGCAGAAAAAGTGGGTCAAACAGCGCTTGGGAGGTGAGTCAGTACATGTATGGTACACAATACCGATAAGATGAAGAACTAGACGCATGTGAAACATATGGGTATCTTTATTGTTGAGAAAGGAGGCTATAATTTCCTGGATGGTAAACCTATCGTTGGTATCATGATACTAAGTAGACTCCAGGTTGATACCTTCCCCCTACCCTATGAAGAATGTTGTTATTATGGGATTCATCAGTCATCATATGATGATTCTTCAGTAGTGTCGTTGGTTCTACGGAGAGGCAGCGGCGAGAGAGAACTTCTTTAATGGGGTTTCAAGCCTATCGACTACACGAAGGTTATTAAGACTGCATGTAAACCACCATTCAGTTATACTTTAATCCCGAAAATAGGAATTAACATAAAGTCTCATGAAATATAAACTGAGAGGCATACACTTCTAGGTGTGTACTGCTGTAGACGGTGGTAGCCACTAACACTGATGAGAACCACAGAATGAGTAAGGCTTAAACTTATGGCAAGTACTTGAGTTGTACAACTCACAGGCCAGTGTACTGATGCGAATATGGTAACTACTGGCCTTATTAGTGCAGTAACTAAGGGGGTGAACCTGGAGTTGCTGGCTGTTCAATAGTTGCAAATTTATTATATTTAGGGGGTCCTAGATATAAGAGTCAATAAATGTCACTGCGAAAACAGTGAACATTTTGCAAAAATTGCGGAATTCTGCAAATCCTGCATAATGGTCAATACTGCCAATGTATCAGTCATTGGATCATGTATCAGGGAACCTCTATTAACACTTCCAGGTTTACCAATAAATCGATATAAGGTGGCTGCTGTGGAATTACTGTCGAACCACAGCACAGCGACTGCTAACTTACAGGTTCGCCCACTAAGAACGTTAAGACTGGCGGAACATCGCAGCAGATCTGCTGGATTTTACTGGGCAGGTGCTTCTCAAAGCCAACTTTTCTTCCTCAAATATTTGTAGTGTGTTACACCAGCCGAGGCGTCGGCTCGCACCTTGCACTAGAAGTTTTGAAGAGGACACCTAACCACTACAAATGCCAGATCAGCCTCTGACAACAACAGGCAACCAACGGCAGAAAAACTTTCGAAACCAGTCGCAAGGTAAATCATTCAAGTTACCGTACATTTTTCCCGACGCTGTCGACGTCGAAGCTGCTGTCCCTGGGATTAC
The DNA here is from genome assembly GCF_038502225.1 of Cherax quadricarinatus. NCBI lineage: Eukaryota > Metazoa > Arthropoda > Malacostraca > Decapoda > Parastacidae > Cherax > Cherax quadricarinatus. Next base: position 4,008,532 of record NC_091316.1, read on the forward strand.
CGTACGCAGCTCGCTAAGACACGAAATTAAAAAAAATATATCTACAAAAAACAAGAAATCGTGACCAACAATTGACAGCCATCGTCCGAGAAAAAATAAAAGTAAATCTAGTTGAACCAGCGGTTCATTGTGCGTCAGTATCAAGAGCTGAAGAGCTCTTGATTCTACTAGTTGGAGCTGTCTGTCTCGGTCCTTGAATCGAACCTGATTGCTTCCTGCATTTTTTCCGGGAACTTCGTGACCTGTACTGGTTTAGCGCTTGACAATAATAATAATAATAATAATAATAATAATAATAATAATAATAATAACAGCAACAACAACAATACTCTGAGTACAAATCATTGTCCTCTCCAAACAAAACAAGAAATAAAAAATGAAATAACTAAAAAAAAAAAAACACAATTCTTAAAATTAAAAAAAAAATCGCAGAATATTTTATCAGTGGTGATTTATTCCGACGATGAATCAGAATCATGATTCAGATCTTCAAAACAGGAACATCAGCAGCCCACAAATCTGGAGGTAATTAGGATCGGGGCAGCGGAGAGAAGACCACAAGATGACCCCAAGTCTGCGATTTGTTGGGCGTTACGTTGTTGGTGGAAATAAAATAGTCCCGCTAGAAGCCGTTTTCTTTCTCTGATTTGTGACGTCGAACCGCGCGGTACTGAGGGAACTACCGCGCGGTGCTGAGAAAACTATCCCACTGCTGAGGAAACTACCGTGCAGTGCTGAGAAAACTATCCCACTGCTGAGGAAACTACCGTGCAGTGCTGAGAAAACTATCGTGCTGCTGAGGAAACTACCGCGCGGTACTGAGGGAACTACAGCGCAGTGCTGAGAGAACTACCGTGCAGTACTGAGGGAACTATCGCACAGTGCTGAGGGAACTACAGCGAGGTGCTGAGAGAACTACCGCGCGGTGCTGAGAAAACTATCGCGCTGCTGAGGAAACAACCACATGGTGCTGAGAAAACTATCATGCGGTGCTGAGAAAACAACTGTACGGTGCTGAGGAACCTCGTGGTGATGAGGGAACTACCGCACGGTGCTGAGGAAACTACTGCCTCACGATGCTAGAAGCATTTGCTGCAACAGCAGTAATAACAGCAACAAAAGTGTCATGTGGGGTTCGGTAGGAGATTTGAGGGTGGAAGGTAGACACACTTGTTGGATGGTAATGATATATATATATATATATATATATTGTCAGACTGTGATGAGAGATGGGAGCCCAGCTTGCCGTGTTCTGCCTTCTTCTATGCCTATGCGTCGAGTGAGGCCGAGGTAGCCTGTCCTGCTCACTCATGGAGCATCCCGTGATGTCATACAGTCACAAGCCTAGGGAGCTTCTATATAAAGCACATGGATGATACTATAATGCTCAGTTAATCTATACAACACATGTAAAGGGATTCAGCAACTATGCTGACAGCTCAGTCATGTTACGTATGTCGTCTCGGCATACACTACTATGCTATAGGCTGAACAGGCAGGTGGTTCTGGGCTGATTCTATACAATAACAAATTCATATATAACTTAGAACTAATGGATGGTATCATAATGGATGTTAACAAATGAGCTTTTACGTAATGGGTGTTAACGTAATAAGTTTTAACATAATGCATTACAAACTATAAGAACAAATCATTGTACATTATGGATGGAATTGATCTATCGATCTTTATTCATGCACTCTACGGATTCTGAGGAAGAATAAATATATATGTACAAGGTGAAATTAACAGCAAAGGCATCTGGTGCACTCAGATCATTACTGTCAAATTCTCAGAATGCGGAGGGAACGTGAACACGGAAAAAAAAAAATTCTGAAAAACTAATCAGTTAATAACAAACAGTTGACAATTTCCTTCATCTCCGACATCTAGTTATACAGACTATGTACATTTAAACCCAATTCTGCGAGGGTGAGGTTTACATATGCAGAATGGTTATCATCTCTGAGAGGACCGAATTCCTCTGCAATGGCTAACACATGCCTTGACTGAAGGAGATCTGAACGAGTATCTACAAAAGATACAGCTACATGGATTATCTGAACGAGTATCTACAAAAGATACAGCTACATGGACGATCTGAATGAGTATCTACAAAAGATACAGCTACATTCACTAGTGACTGTGGAATTACAAACTCTTCTGCTAGAAGTACTCAACTCGACTATTCGATGCAGTAATTCTTGGCTCATTACAAAGTCACTAATGGGTGCTGGTGGCTACACAGTCAGAATAAGATCTTCCTGCAGCAGGAATCGAATCACCAGAATGCAAGGGATTGGTTCTTTCTTACTGGAGGAATGAACAAACTCAGTGGAGTGGATGACTCTCCCCGGTTGAAAAAAAATAATGCTATAACACGCAATATGAGCAAGGGAGAACGAATCTATTATCTCAAGGTGCAAGCACAAGAGAAAATAAATGAACACGGTCAACAATACTGATATTCAATCTGAGTCACACACAGTGACACGAGGTATCAACTATAAAGAAATTACACTTACAAATGTTAACAACATGTGAAGGTTACTCGAGAAATAACTTTTTACATTGCATGAATTACTGTCAACTAGGATGGGATCACCATCTGGAACATTAAGAACAACAACAGACACTCTAGTGAGAGCATTAGCTGCAATAGAGACGTCTTTCTGCAGACGGCATGTGACATCAACAAGAGATGGCATTACTAGTTACAAGTAATCGTTTTCTGACAAGGCATCCCCTGTGGAGAAACTACTACTTGAACTAGCAGACATTGCAGGGATAGGCTGTGCACTCAAAGCAGTCTGAGTGTCCCCGGACACTTGAGGCAACGGAACACTATCTTGCAAGTCTGAAGGTGTAGGTGGAACACAGATGGGACTGACAGAGTTACTAGTGCCTGACCACTCAGCTACGTTAATAAGTAATGAACGAATCTATAGGAACTTAATCTGAACTTCACATTTCGCAGCACTTTAACAAATCTCAGATACAGGCTGTGAGAATGAACACATTGCTCAAGGGCTAGGTATTGTCTTTCAGTCAGTAAGGAAATATTAGTACTGTGGACTGCTTCATATTGACTTTGACTGGCATGATACACTAAGTGAACGTTTAAAAGTGACTGGGACATCTTCTCAGTGAACTTACTCAAGGGCATAAGGCAAGAAAAATAGAGAGAATGACACAGTAAGCTTAAACGGTAAGAAAATGCTTAACTATTCTGCATAAGTAAATAAAAACTGACAGGTTGCACAGTAAGCAAGGAAACTCACACAAGAAAATACTCAACTGAACAATCAACACTCTGAAAATCAAGAGAAATTGTACTTTACTCAAATCTAATTTGCTCAACTTTACTTTAAATTGAATGAATGACACAGTGAGTTATCTTTACTCTCAGTGCAATAGGGAAATACAACAATAAAATGATGAATCAGTCAAAAATGTTAAAATGGGCTCAATATATCTTGTGCAAAATAAAACAAACTGGGAAACAATTCACTGAAAAAAATAAAATGGCACAGAAAGAATAAATTATTATGCACAGAAAAGAGCATAAGAAACTGCACTGAAATAAACTGTAGTGATATTGCAATTAACAATTGCTAATCAAAAGTACTGCACAATACACAAAATGTTTGCACAAGAATTATTGCAAAATGAGTCAGTGTGCAATAATAAAAAAATTACACACACAAGAAAATACTGTTTACAAGAAAAAAAATATTATTTCATCAAGAAATGAACTGAGTGAACACTTTAACTCTTAACTGCAGCTTAAGCAACACTTACTGAACAAGCAAAAGAACAATTTACTTTAAATGAACAAGTTAAAAATTGTGCTAAGAGTGAATTTGTTCAAAGAAACATGAAAAATAATAGGTGCAAAAACACAGAACAAAAAAAGTTTGAACACTTACAGTGATGCAGAACACAACACATCAACATAAACACAATACTAGAATTTTCTTGCTATGTAACTTGATGTGTGAAAACTTTGAAATGATAATTATCTTGATAAATTAGACACATGTGCAACTCTTGGGTATCTTTATTGAGGATAATTATCTTGCTTGCACAAAATAATGGCACTATTGTCTGTGGAAATAAGACAAATTAGACACTGGCTACATGAAAGGAATATGAACATAAGAATAAATGTTCAACACACAGAGAAAAATGAAATAAACTGGCAAGAATACACAAATGCTGGGGTAAAAAAAATGTAACAGACAACACCGAGTTGTAATGCAGAATATAAGGTAATAAACTGCTGAATTACTTCACTGCAAACACAAGGTGATTGTGAAGTGGAACACAAGTTTTATACTGCTTATATGTTGCACACACAACAAAGGAAAAACACTAAGGAACTTACTTCAAGTGTATTAAAAAAGAACACAACAAAAGAGACATAAAATAATGCACGGAAATTAACACTGAATTAAGAAGAGAAAGAAATATATTGCAAACTGTATATAATAAACACTGAGTCTAATCAAGAGTCACTGAATGTCACTAAGAAATCACTGGAAACACAAAAGAAATGTCTCAACACTCGCAAATGTCTCTATGAAAAATATTATCACTGTAACGACTTAGTGAAGTCTTCACCAAGTCGTATTAGAAGAAGAAGAAGAATTAGGTAGATGGTGGTGGATGGTGGTGGAGGCTATCGTCTCGTGGCTGGCTACTGTCCTCTGCACACGCACACGTGATCGTAGAATTGTGCTTAAATCGATGTTGGACTCGACACAGGAGGCTTTCAACGATGGCGCAAAACACACTCTAGCTCTTCACCCCCTATGTGGTCCTTAAAATATGGTGCTATAACCTGTAGTAAGTGTACAACAACAATGGTAGTGGTTGGGTGAGTGGGCTGAGGCAGGGCTGAGGCCACGTGGTGAGTGAGTGGGCCTATGGGATGAATGGCGTAAGCCTTACTGGGGACACCCTCACTGGCGCGAAAATATACTCTAAACCGGCTGGCTTAAAAACAAACCCACGAATTACCACAACACCAGAGGGATGAAAAAGCACTCAGAATGGCTTTAAGCTTGAAGCACAAGCGATGAGGAAGACTGTACCCACGTGGTTTGCTTAAGCACAGCAGGGGTGAAAAGCTGGCTTGGCAGGTAAGGCTGGATGATGTTAGGCTAGGCTGACTGACTCCCTCACCACAGACTGGCTGCTAGCTTATTTTGCAAACTCGGGTCAACCCCTCGGGAGTGATGCAAATAAGCAGAAAAACACTAATACAAGGAGACTGACCAGTGAATAATGTAGTGGCTAGTAAATGCTTGTGGGAGTAGCTGGCTGGCTTGCTGGCTGGGGTTAGGTCGGCCTACTGGCGACGGTCGTGCTGGCTGATCGAAAGAAATCTCCGTACATAGGCGTAATTATCAAATTTACGTCCACACCGCTGTCACCAAATTGTCGTGTGGGGTTTGGTAGGAGATTTGAGGATGGAAGGTAGACACACTTGTTGGATGGTAACGATATATATATTGTCAGACTGTGATGAGAGATGGGAGCCCAGCCTGCCGTGTTCTGCCTTCTTCTATGCCTATGCGTCGAGTGAGGCCGAGGTAGCCTGTCCCGCTCACTCATGGAGCATCCCGTGACGTCATACAGTCACAAGCCTAGGGAGCTTCTATATAAAGCACATGGATGATACTATAATGCTCAGTTAATCTGTACAACACATGTAAGGGGATTCAGCAACTATGCTGACACTACCACTATCATCACTACCACCATCATTACCATCATCATCACTACCACCATCACCACTACCACCATCATCACTACCACCATCATCACTACCATCATCACTACCACCATCATCACTACCACCTTCATCACTACCACCATCATCACTACCACCATCAATACCATCACTACCACCATCACCACTACCACCATCATCACTACCACCATCATCACTACCACCATCATCACTACCACTATCATCACTACCACTATCATCACTACCACCATCATCACTACCACCATCATCACTACCACCATCACCACTACCACCATCACCACTACCACCATCATCACTACCACCATCATCACTACCACCATCATCACTACCACCATCATCACTACCACTAACACAACCATCACTATCATCACCAACAATCCCACCATCTCATAACACGACAATTACGACACTATCAGACTCGAGGTACATTTCCAACCTAACTAAAACACAAAACATTCGACTACTGAATGTAACATTGTGATGTCACTATTATTCTATAAAATCTTCTAGGCGTAGTTGAATTACATTAGAAGAAGAAAAATATGTCAGAAGTAAGAGAAAGTGCCATGTCTTCTACCACCACAGACGCCCTCCACGTAGCTTTAAACAATAGGTTGTGTGATATATTCGGAAATATTGACATCCCTTCTAGGGTAAAACCCCCAACGGCAATTGAGTTAACATTAGATGAAAAATCTTTCTGGGGGTTGAGGAGAAAGTAACACACAATGCTAAAGATCGAACTAAACCCTAATTTGTGGTACTTCATTGATAAAAATACTCGTAGACAGAACTTTCAACAGTTCAAGTCTGATTTGGTATACTCTCTGCATAAAACCTAGCGGGAGAATAAAATCAAATTTAGATGGCGTAGAGGCTCTTATACCCAATTCAAGAAAAGGATAACAGTTGGATAGCTTTATGATTCGATCATGGAGCACAGTTCAGTACAGCTGTTTCCTCTTGAATACCAGCTTTTCATGGGGTTTAAAAATATAAATAATTTTAAGAGTGTGATGGCGGCAGGAATTGTGGAGGAGATCCCTATGGATTCTGGTTGTCCTTAGGAGGACACAACCTGCGAAACCGACTTTGGACAGCTTGAATTCGGTGGAAATTACACTGACGATAGTAGTGGAGAAAGCAACTCGCCTATCGGTAAGGATGAGTGCGCAGACTTTTCTACCAACGCCGAGCTGGATGACACAGAGTTTTCCTCCTGTGCGGAGATGGATGGCGTTGAATACGAGTCCAGCTAAGATGTGGATGATACAGAATGTTCCACAAGCGCTAAGATGGATGGCATGGAATATGCCGCCAACACCGGTGTGGATGACACACAGTGTCCCACCAATGCTGATATGTACGGCGTGAAATATGACAACTTCCACTATTCAAATTACGTAGAACAAACGATCGATGGAGACCTTGACGAAAACAACCAGGACGAGGTTGAAGAATTTGATAATAGGTATGAATATACTTATGACATTACTACGAAAACTTTGATCAGGAGTGAGAAGACAAAAATTGAACTAGAGAAGGAATACGAGATGATCTGCAGAAGAGCCCAAGAAGAGGCAGAAGCAGCAAGACGAGATCTCCCAATGAAACTCCTCATGGAGATCTTGGGTGTCGTTTTATTGATCGCAGTCTCCACAAGTTTGTTCTACACTGTAGGACCAACACTCTTTAACATAATGTATAAAATTAGTTTATGGTTTCTTGAGGGAATCGAAGATTTTTTGTATGTTCTCATCTTCGATTACCTGAAACTGTTACCAGAGTGATGTGTCAGTGTTGACCAAATGATAGACGCTACAGCAGGTGAGTTGGATGTGGTGTTGTGTTGAACACCTGTGGAGTGGGATGTGGTGTTGTGTTGTTGAACACCTGCAGAGTGGGATGTGGTGTTGTGTTGAACACCTGTGGAGTGGGATGTGGTGTACTGTGAACGAGTTGTTTATGTATGTATATGTTTTTACTCCTTATTGTATTTTTGTCATTGTATTTTGTCTTTAAATAAAGTCTACCTAGAATATGGAATATACGGGGTGGTAAGAGAAGACAATATTCAGACAGCTTCAGGGAGAACCTTGAGTTTTCCCTGAAGCAAGTTTATTCTTTTCTCTGAGGATGAGAGTCCCCACGACACTTCCAGAGGTGGTACCTCCCTATATATATATATATATATATATATATATATATATATATATATATATATATATATATATATATATATATATATATATATATATATATATGGAAGGAGAAACGAGAATATGAATGTGTAAATTCAAGAATTATGTGGATTAAAGTAAAGGTTGGATGCGAGAAGTGGGTCATAATAAGCGTGTATGCACCTGGAGAAGAGAGGATTGCAGAGGAGAGAGAGAGATTTTGGGAGATGTTAAGTGAATGTATAGGAGCCTTTGAACCAAGTGAGAGAGTAATTGTGGTAGGGGACCTGAATGCTAAAGTAGGAGAAACTTTTAGAGAGGGTGTGGTACGTAAGTTTGGGGTGCCAGGTGTAAATGATAATGGGAGCCCTTTGATTGAACTTTGTATAGAAAGGGGTTTAGTTATAGGTAATACATATTTTAAGAAAAAGAGGATAAATAAGTATACAAGATATGATGTAGGGCGAAATGACAGTAGTTTGTTGGATTATGTATTGGTAGATAAAAGACTGTTAAGTAGACTTCAGGATGAACATGTTTATAGAGGGGCCACAGATAGATATATCAGATCACTTTCTAGTTGTAGCTACACTGAGAGTAAAAGGTAGATGGGATACAAGGAGAATAGAAGCATCAGGGAAGAGAGAGGTGAAGGTTTATAAACTAAAAGAGGAGGCAGTTAGTTTATTCTTTTCTCTGAGGATGAGAGTCCCCACGACACTTCCAGAGGTGGTACCTCCCTATATATATATATATATATATATATATATATATATATATATATATATATATATATATATATATATATATATATATATATATATATATATATATATATATATATATAGATATATGTAAATTCAAGAATTATGTGGATTAAAGTAAAGGTTGGATGCGAGAAGTGGGTCATAATAAGCGTGTATGCACCTGGAGAAGAGAGGATTGCAGAGGAGAGAGAGAGATTTTGGGAGATGTTAAGTGAATGTATAGGAGCCTTTGAACCAAGTGAGAGAGTAATTGTGGTAGGGGACCTGAATGCTAAAGTAGGAGAAACTTTTAGAGAGGGTGTGGTAGGTAAGTTTGGGGTGCCAGGTGTAAATGATAATGGGAGCCCTTTGATTGAACTTTGTATAGAAAGGGGTTTAGTTATAGGTAATACATATTTTAAGAAAAAGAGGATAAATAAGTATACAAGATATGATGTAGGGCGAAATGACAGTAGTTTGTTGGATTATGTATTGGTAGATAAAAGACTGTTAAGTAGACTTCAGGATGAACATGTTTATAGAGGGGCCACAGATAGATATATCAGATCACTTTCTAGTTGTAGCTACACTGAGAGTAAAAGGTAGATGGGATACAAGGAGAATAGAAGCATCAGGGAAGAGAGAGGTGAAGGTTTATAAACTAAAAGAGGAGGCAGTTAGGGTAAGATATAAACAGCTATTGGAGGATAGATGGGCTAATGAGAGCATAGGCAATGGGGTCGAAGAGGTATGGGGTAGGTTTAAAAATTTAGTGTTAGAGTGTTCAGCAGAAGTTTGTGGTTACAGGAAAGTGGGTGCGGGAGGGAAGAGGAGCGATTGGTGGAATGATGATGTGAAGAGAGTAGTAAGGGAGAAAAAGTTAGCATATGAGAAGTTTTTACAAAGTAGAAGTGATGCAAGGAGGGAAGAGTATATGGAGAAAAAGAGAGAGGTTAAGAGAGTGGTGAAGCAATGTAAAAAGAGAGCAAATGAGAGAGTGGGTGAGATGTTATCAACAAATTTTGTTGAAAATAAGAAAAAGTTTTGGAGTGAGATTAACAAGTTAAGAAAGCCTAGAGAACAAATGGATTTGTCAGTTAAAAATAGGAGAGGAGAGTTATTAAATGGAGAGTTAGAGGTATTGGGAAGATGGAGGGAATATTTTGAGGAATTGTTAAATGTTGATGAAGATAGGGAAGCTGTGATTTCGTGTATAGGGCAAGGAGGAACAACATCTTGTAGGAGTGAGGAAGAGCCAGTTGTGAGTGTGGGGGAAGTTCGTGAGGCAGTAGGTAAAATGAAAGGGGGTAAGGGAGCCGGGATTGATGGGATAAAGATAGAAATGTTAAAAGCAGGTGGGGATATAGTTTTGGAGTGGTTGGTGCAATTATTTAATAAATGTATGGAAGAGGGTAAGGTACCTAGGGATTGGCAGAGAGCATGCATAGTTCCTTTGTATAAAGGCAAAGGAGATAAAAGAGAGTGCAAAAATTATAGGGGGATAAGTCTGTTGAGTATACCTGGCAAAGAGTATGGCAGAATTATTATTGAAAGATTTAAGAGTAAGACGGAGAATAGGATAGCAGATGAACAAGGAGGCTTTAGGAAAGGTAGGGGGTGTGTGGACCAGGTGTTTACAGTGAAACATATAAGTGAACAGTATTTAGATAAGGCTAAAGAGGTCTTTGTGGCATTTATGGATTTGGAAAAGGCGTATGACAGGGTGGATAGGGGGGCAATGTGGCAGATGTTGCAGGTGTATGGTGTAGGAGGTAGGTTACTGAAAGCAGTGAAGAGTTTTTACGAGGATAGTGAGGCTCAAGTTAGAGTATGTAGGAAAGAGGGAAATTATTTCCCAGTAAAAGTAGGCCTTAGACAAGGATGTGTGATGTCACCGTAGTTGTTTAATATATTTATAGATGGGGTTGTAAGAGAAGTAAATGCGAGGGTCTTGGCAAGAGGCGTGGAGTTAAAAGATAAAGAATCACACAAAAAGTGGGAGTTGTCACAGTTGCTCTTTGCTGATGACACTGTGCTCTTGGGAGATTCTGAAGAGAAGTTGCAGAGATTGGTGGATGAATTTGGTAGGGTGTGCAAAAGAAGAAAATTGAAAGTGAATACAGGAAAGAGTAAGGTTATGAGGATAACAAAAATATTAGGTGATGAAAGATTGGATATCAGATTGGAGGGAGAGAGTATGGAGGAGGTGAATGTATTCAGATATTTGGGAGTGGATGTGTCAGCGGATGGGTCTATGAAAGATGAGGTGAATCATAGAATTGATGAGGGGAAAAGGGTGAGTGGTGCACTTAGGAGTCTGTGGAGACAAAGAACTTTGTCCTTGGAGGCAAAGAGGGGAATGTATGAGAGTATAGTTTTACCAACGCTCTTATATGGGTGTGAAGCATGGGTGATGAATGTTGCAGTGAGGAGAAGGCTGGAGGCAGTGGAGATGTCATGTCTGAGAGCAATGTGTGGTGTGAATATAATGCAGAGAATTCGTAGTTTGGAAGTTAGGAGGAGGTGCGGGATTACCAAAACTGTTGTCCAGAGGGCTGAGGAAGGGTTGTTGAGGTGGTTCGGACATGTGGAGAGAATGGAGCGAAACAGAATAACTTCAAGAGTGTATGAGTCTGTAGTGGAAGGAAGGCGGGGTAGGGGTCGGCCTAGGAAAGGTTGGAGGGAGGGGGTAAAGGAGGTTTTGTGTGCGAGGGGCTTGGACTTCCAGCAGGCATGCGTGAGCGTGTTTGGGAGGAGTGAATGGAGACAAATGGATTTTAATACTTGACGTGCTGTTGGAGTGTGAGCAAAGTAACATTTATGAAGGGGTTCAGGGAAACCGGCAGGCCGGACTTGAGTCCTGGAGATGGGAAGTACAGTGCCTGCACTCTGAAGGAGGGGTGTTAATGTTGCAGTTTAAAAACTGTAGTGTAAAGCACCCTTTTGGCAAGACAGTGATGGAGTGAATGATGGTGAAAGTTTTTCTTTTTCGGGTCACCCTGCCTTGGTGGGAATCGGCCAGTGTGATAATAATATATATATATATATATATATATATATATATATATATATATATATATATATATATATATATATATATATATATATAAAGCAGCTTTCATTAGTCAACGATTGTGAGAAGATTCAACTCTTTTCTCAATTTAAATTCAAAATAATAATCTGTTGATGCTACTAATAATAATTTAGGAACCACGTCTCTAATCAAGTTTTTAAGATCATCACTATGAGGCCAGCAGTAACAGCCTGGTTGATCAGGCCCTGATGCACCGCGAAGGGCGTTGACCCCCGAAACTGATAAATTAGACAAATGTGCAACTCTTGGGTATTTTTTTTGAGAAAACGTTTCGCCATACAGTGGCTTCATCAGTCCATTCAAAGGAGAATCTTGAAGAACAGGAGGAGAATGAGGCAATCAGTCCCTCAACCTTGAGTCGATGTGGTCAGTCCATCAATCTTGAATAGAATACAGCATATGTGCGGAGAAGCAGCTTATATACCGTAGGCAGGAGAGGTGCAGCAGTCGTAGGTGGTGTCACATTTGTCCAATGTGGAAGTAGGTCGTGCCCAAGGGTTAGGCAAGCGAAGAATTCTCAAGTATTAAGATACCAAGAAGTTGCAGTGTCTGACAGGATTGTAGATGAATGGTTCTCTGAACCAATTGTTCTCTGTACCACTCATCTACAACTCCCGAAACTCTCTCCAGGTATACTTCAGGTGTCATTAAATATTCTTTACTTATATCTCGTCTCTTTTAACATCATTAATAGCAAGTCCGCATTAATTAAAGTTGATTATATCACAAATTTCTGAAACAAAAATAATTTTGATTTTATTGGACTGACATTATAAGGATTCTTAAGAAGAGTCGTAAGACGGTGTTTTTAATTTAAGAAGTATTGTGTGTGAAGTAATGTTATGTATGAGTATTGTGTGACTTGTTATGATAACACCATTATTGTCACCCACTACTACCACGACTGTCGGTGTCTAACTGACTAACACCTTCAGTCACCATAACCACAACTACAAGATCGTTGCTTTACTAATAACATCACTACTACCACGACTATCAGTGTCATTATCACCTTCAGTCACCATAACCACAACTACAAGATCGTTGCTTTATTAACAACTACACAACTACCAGTACCATCACCCACCACATCAGTCACCACAACCATAACAACCAGCATCTTTATCACCCACAATCGCAACTGCCACAACTACCTGCCCCAACACCATATAATAAGCATCGTGACTACCACCATCATCACTACCACCATCATAAGTACCACCATCATCACCACCACCACCACCACCATCATCACTACCACCATCATCACTACCACCATCATCACTACCACCACCATCACTACCACCATCATCACTACCATCAACATCACCACCACCATCATCACTACCACCATCACTACCACCATCATCACTACCACCATCATCACTACCACAACATCACTACCACCACCATCACTACCACCACCATCACTACCACCATCATCACTACCACCATCATCTCTACCATCATCACTACCACCACCATCACTACTGTCGTGTGGGGTTCGGTAGGAGATTTGAGGGTTGAAGGTTAGACACACTTGTTGGATGGTAACGATATATATATTGTCAGACTGTGATGAGAGATGGGAGCCCAGCCTGCCGTGTTCTGCCTTCTATGCCTATGCGTCGAGTGAGGCCGAGGTAGCCTGTCCCACTCACTCATGGAGCATCCCGTGACGTCATACAGTCACAAGCCTAGGGAGCTTCTATATAAAGCAAATGGATGATACTATAATGCTCAGTTAATCTATACAACACATGTAAGGGGATTCAACAACTATGCTGACAGCTCGGTCATGTTACGTATGTCGTCTCGACATACACTACTATGCTATAGGCTGAACAGGCAGGTGGTTCTGGGCTGATTCTATACAATAACAAATTCATATATAACTTAGAACTAATGGATGGTATCATAATGGATGTTAACAAATGAGCTTTTACGTAATGGGTGTTAATGTAATAAGTTTTAACATAATGCATTACAAACTATAAGAACAAATCATTGTACATTATGGATGGATTTGATCAATCGATCTGTATTCATGCACTCTACGGATTCTGAGGAAGAATAAATATATATATACAAGGTGAAATTAACAGCAAAGGCACCTGGTGCACTCAGATCATTACTGTCAAATTCTAAGAATGCGGAGGGAACGTGAACACGGAAAAAAAAAAATTCTGAAAAACTAATCAGTTAATAACAAACAGTTGACAATTTCCTTCATCTCAGACATCTAGTTATACAGACTATGTACATTTAAACCCAATTCTGCGAGGGTGAGGTTTACATATGCAGAATGGTTATCATCTCTGGGAGGATCGAATTCCTCTGCAATGGCTAACACATGCCTTGACTGAGGGAGATCTGAACGAGTATCTACAAAAGATACAGCTACATGGATGATCTGAACGAGTATCTACAAAAGATACAGCTACATGGACGATCTGAACGAGTATCTACAAAAGATACAGCTACATTCACTAGTGACTGTGGAATTACTAACTCTTCTGCTAGGAGTACTCAACTCGACTATTCGATACAGTAATTCTTGGCTCATTACAAAGTCACTAATGAGTGCTGGTGGCTTCACAGTCAGAATAAGATCTTCCTGGAGCAGGAATCGAATCACACCAGACCACATGAGATCTGTTCTTTGGGCATTCTTTACATCCTCGGCAGTAAATGGAGGATCTGCAGTAACTACACAAACGTGTCGTGATAAAGCATCTGCGACTACATTTGACTTGCCAGGTAAATGTTCAAAAGTGGGATTGAACTCTTGGATAGTCAAGGTCCATCTGATACCTTTATTCCAGAATAAACAACCTGGAATAAAGGTATCAGTGGTGCATGGTCTGTCAAGACATGAACAGGGTACTGGTAAATAATGTCTTGGAAGTGCTTCAAAGACCATACCATTGCTAAAGCTTCTTGCTCCATTACTGTATAATTACGTTCAGCCTTCGTAAGGCCTCAGCTAGCAAATGCAACTGCGTTGTACTTGCCATCAGTCTTCTCAGCTAATACGGCACCTATGCCAATTGAACTAGCATCAGTTGTGAGATAGAAGGGCTTAGAAAAATCTGGGAATTTCAAAATGGGAGCAGACGTTAGCTTTTCTTTTAGTGTCTGGAATGCTCTTTCTTGATGGAAGGTCCAGACGAAAGGAGCATCTTTCTTAAGCAATTCAGTTAGAGGAGCTGCTATTGAAGAGAAATTAGCAATGAAAGATCTGTAGAAACCTGCTAGACCCACAAAGGATCTTACAGCATCAGCAGTTTTGGGAGTTGGAAAATTTAGTACTGCCGTTACTTTACTTTGATCAGTCGTAACCCCTCTAGGAGTGACTACGTGACCAAGCAACTTAATTTCTGATCTGAAAAATTGACATTTAGACAGTTTGATCTTTAAATTGGCTTCCTCGAGCTTACCAAGTACTATATCAAGTCTTTTCAGATGTGTATCCATGTCTTCGGACATGACGATTACGTCATCTAAGTACACCATAAGTGCTTTACCTATTAGACCTCTAAAGATATTGGTCATGAGTCTAGAGAACGTGATAGGAGAGGATCGTAATCCAAAAGCCATTCGAAGGAAGTGATAATGACCTGTGGGAGTGGAGAATGCTGTTAACTCTTGGCTGTCCTCGTGAAGAGGGACTTGCCAAAACCCTTGTAACAAGTCCAGGGTCGAGAAGACTTTGTTATCTCCAATATTGCATAAAAGATCACCTAGTACAGGAAGTGGGAAGCGATCTGGGATAGTTTTCGCATTTAACTTCCTAAAGTCAATCACCGGGCGCCAAGTGCCGTCCAAGGGCGCATTCCAGGGTGAATTGCTAGGTGCAATAACTCCATCATCGAGCATTTGATTGATCAATTCTTCTGCAACAGCAACTTGGGAATGAGGCATTCTGTACGCAGGTATATAGATAGGTCTAGTACCAGGTTCAAGTGGAATACAATGGGACAATAAGTTCGTTATACCCATCTTCTCACCTGGTAAGGCAATGGCTTGACGACGTTTGTTCAACAGAGTCAACAAACGCTTGACTTCGTCTGGGAAGTCAGTGGGGGCTAAGTCTTTCTCCTCAACTGGTGGAATGGATTGATCCAGTGGAGTGGATGAGGTCTCCCCTGTTGAAATAGCACCGACCCACTGGTCAGGTGGCACGTCATCCTGTACTTGAACAGGGTAAGGATAGTGAACTAGGTCAACGAGATTAGTATTTGCTCTGAGACGAACACTGTGATCCGAAGTGTTAGCAAGGAATAAATGCATCTTACTGTATCTTACAACGTGTAAGGAAGGTTCAACAAATAAACCCTTGACACTGTGTTGTGTGTTCCTCAGTTACGTTTTCTTTTGTTTCTCTAAATTCTTGTTTTACATTTTGCAAACATGTCTCAAGTCTTCTCGAGCGATGCCTCAGCAAATGCTGCTAGTACAACCATTAATGCGTCAGTCCAAAATTCGAGTAATCCTTTATCAAGCAATAGACATACTCAGACTTCTAGCCTGCGCAATTTTAGTCGTGATCCGTATGATGCTATGTCATTGTTCAATGGTAATCCAGACAACCTAGAAGGTTGGTTTACTGCTGTTCGAGCCAGAGCTAATGCTTCAGCTGATGGTCTACCATCTGAGAGTTGTTTAATTAGTATCCGAAAGGAGAGTCTAGCCCGTTCTCCAGCCGCCTCACATGTGTTCAACTTAATTCGTATGAAGGACTTTCAAGATCTAACCAGGTGGCAAGATTATGAACAGTTAATTCGTAACTATCTTGAACCGGTGCGAGAAACCGATCCTTTTGTCGTTCTCAAAGAATTAGTGTGTACAGCTCCGAGGCCAGAGGAGTCATTAGATGAGTTTGCCCTTCGCCTAAATAACCTAATGTCCTCATTCGTTAAAGCAGGTCAAACTTCCAAGTACCTCAAAGACAATGATAAACCAGCCATTGAAGGGTTTGCTAAATTAGCAGCATTCGGAGTTATTAAACAACTAATGCCACCAACATCTATGTATGTGTACAATTCTAGTCCTGTAAATGCTAATATGGGACCACTCGCAGCTCTCATCCATGTACGTAATTTGTGTCCCGAGGGAACCTTCCCTTATCGAAAGTCTACGCCAACCACCTTGTCTACTCCTGTACTTCCTCTAGTTTGTGCTATTACCAAAACTCCCAATCTAAATCACTCGCGATCATCATCTAAAGCTAGTGTTAAGAGTCATCATTCCCGTAGCACCCGTAGCATGTATAGTACCTATAGTCAAAGAATTTGTTACAATTGTGGTTTTCGTGGCCATATTGCAATTAATTGTCCTGATAGTCACCCTAAGAGGCGTCGTACTGATGATGAGTACCAGTCAGATCTCTCCTACTGTACTTATCATAGAATACATGGACATGACACATCTGAGTGCAATGCTCTCTACAACCTTCAGTACTCTAGATCTTTCCGTGGTCGTTCCAACCGCAGAGCCAGGAGAGGAAACAGACGTCGTGGTTCTCAAACTAACCAGAACCAGGCTCATTCTTCCAATTCGGGGGAATCCGAGCGCCCCAGTCTACTCGTCCAGTCGTGACAGTAGGTGATAACGAGTACGCCATCCCAGTTCAAAATTCCTATGAAGCCTTAGCCAGTCTTGAGAATGACAACCCTGCTGCTGATGCTGCTTCACACGTCTCTGACGTAGAGGAATTTGGGGATGAAGTAGAAAATGCTTTCTCCGATGGCAACACACCGTTCTGTTTGCACATAACTCCAAACGAAACGATAGGTCCTTTAGTACGAGCTTCTATATAAAGCACATGGATGATACTATAATGCTCAGTTAATCTATACAACATATGTAAGGGGATTCAGCAACTATGCTGACAAAAGCAGTACAGTCTGTAGCAACATCAGTAACACAAACAGAAGCCGTAACAGCAGCAACAACAGTAGCACTAACAGAAGCATAATCCCCACCATTGCACCAGCGCTAAATTCAGCAACAGAAGAAGCAACAGCAGTAGCAACAGCACAATCAACAACAACAGTAATGCAAATTATAGCAGTAACAACAGCAGTATTAACAGCTGCAGCAGTTATAGCAGCAATAACAACAGCAGCAGAAACAAAGGCAACAAAAATAACAGCAGCAGCAATAACAGCAGCAGCAGTAACAACAGCAGCAGCAGTAACAGCAACAGCACTAACAACAGCAGTAACAGCAGCAGCAATAACAGCAGTAACAGCAACGGCAGCACCAGTAACAGCAGCGGTATTGGTAACAGCAGCAGCAATAACAGCACCAGTATCTGCAGCGGTATTAGTAACAGCAGCAGCAGTAACAGCACCAGCAGTAACAGAAGCAGCAGCAGTAATAGCAACAGCAGCAGTAGCAGCAGTAACAGCAGCACCAGTAACAGCAGCAGCAGTAACCTCAGCAGCAGCAGTAACAGCAGCAGCAGTAACCTCAGCAGCAGCAGTAACCTCAGCAGCAGCAGTAACAGCAGCAGAAGCAGTAACAACAGCAGCAGTAACAGCAAGAGCATCCACACTAACAGCTGTAACAGTATGAGATTAAAGATTTATATTATTCAGGCTGACCACTGGGTACTAAAAGGCTTCATACGTCCCCTCAACTACTGTTCGTTCCAGCTGTTGATGTCGTTGTAGCTTCTGTCAGTTTTCACCAACACCGGCACCACCACCACCACCAACACCGTCACCACCACCGCCACCACCACCAACACCGTCACCACCACCACCAACACCGTCACCACCAACATCGTTACCACCACCACCAACACCGTCACCACCAAACCTCGACCCCATACGATTGAAATTCTAATTTCCGAATATGCCATCTTACACTGACCACTCTGTCCCCCACTCCCCAGTTTTCGTCCCCTCCCCATCTCCCCGTCCCTCCACATTCTCCTTGTCCTCCCATACCTCACCCCGTCACACCTGCCCTCCCTCCTCCCCCGTCCTCTCCAACAATAATCCAGATATTGGATCCTAAAGATTTATTCTTTGAACTGTTGTAAAACATTAGGTATCTCCACCACCGTCCCTTCTCCCTCTTTCTTCTCCCTTTATCTTCTCCCTCAGGCAGCTCCCCCTCACTAACACCCTATAACACCCTCTACACATTAGTCTCCCCACCTATAATAATTAGTCTCCCCGTGTACCACATATAAAAGTCCCCTAGTATATCCCTCCCTCTCCAAAAAAAAAAGGTCCTACTAAAAACTGTGTTGGGCAGGCGACACGTCTTCCATTAGGTGTGTGAGGTCTGGGACCGAAATTGAGTTTGTTGTGGGCAGCAAGAGGCAGGGAGCCTGGCCAGGGTCTCCACTAGCATCCGTCCTCTCCCTGAATATATCTGACTGTTCGTCCTCTCTCTCGCCTTCCACAACAAGGAACTTAATCTGAATTTCTCCTTTCAGTCAGACTCTGTCGCATCCATTATGTTGCGCTAGTCTCTCCTGTCCTCTTGATGCTTTCAACGAGAGTAGTTCGGTTGAAATAGAGGAAAAGACGTCTGTATTTAGAAGGAAATCTATCGGGACTGAACCTTGCGAGGGAAATTGTTGGTAGGTGGAGGCACGCGAGCTGGCCGACCCGACTCTTGCTCAGAATGGTAAAAACCTTCACAAATGGGATCACCGGAAATCCTATGTATTATTTTCTGCGGATTCTTATGGAAGACTCCTGTTAGGCCAGAGTGTGTGTGTGTGTGTGTGTGTGTGTGTGTTTACTTGTGTGCGCGTGCACGTGTTTCCGCGCCTGTACACGTGTGTGTGTGTGTGTGTGTACTCACCTAGTTGTACTCACCTAGTTGAGGTTGCGGGGGTCGAGTCCGAGCTCCTGGCCCCGCCTCTTCACTGATCGCTACTAGGTCACTCTCCCTGAGCCGTGAGCTTTATCATACCTCTGCTTAAAGCTATGTATGGATCCTGCCTCCACTACATCGCTTCCCAAACTATTCCACTCACTGACTACTCTGTGGCTGAAGAAATACTTCCTAGCATCCCTGTGATTCATCTGTGTCTTCAGCTTCCAACTGTGTCCCCTTGTTACTGTGTCCAATCTCTGGAACATCCTGTCTTTGTCCACCTTGTCAATTCCTCTCAGTATTTTGTATGTCGTTATCATGTCCCCCCTATCTCTCCTGTCCTCCAGTGTCGTCAGGTTGATTTCCCTTAACCTCTCCTCGTAGGACATACCTCTTAGCTCTGGGACTAGTCTTGTTGCAAACCTTTGCACTTTCTCTAGTTTCTTCACGTGCTTGGCTAGGTGTGGGTTCCAAACTGGTGCCGCATACTCCAATATGGGCCTAACATACACGGTGTACAGGGTCCTGAATGATTCCTTATTAAGATGTCGGAATGCTGTTCTGAGGTTTGCTAGGCGCCCATATGTGTGTGTGTGTGTGTGTGTGTGTGTGTGTGTGTGTGTGTGTGTGTGTGTGTGTGTGTGTGTGTGTGTGTGTGTGTGTGTGTGTGTGTGTGTATGTATACTCACCTAGTTGTGGTTGCAGGGGTCAAGATTCAGCTCCTGGCCCCGCCTCTTCACTGATCGCTACTAGGTCCTCTCTCTCTTTGCTTCCTGAGCTTTGTCATACCTCGTCTTAAAGCTATGTATGGTTCCTGCCTCCACTACATCACTTGCTAGGCTATTCCACTTCCTGACGACTCTGTGACTGAAGAAGTACTTTCTAACGTCCCTGTGACTCGTCTGAGTCTTCAGCTTCCAATTGTGACCCCTTGTTTCTGTGTCCCCTCTCTAGAACATCCTGTCTCTGTCCACCTTGTCTATTCCACTCATTATTTTGTATGTTGTTATCATGTCTTCCCCGACTCTCCTGTCCTCCAGTGTCGTCAGTCCGATTTCCCTCAACCTTTCTTCGTAGGACATTCCCCTGAGCTCCGGAACTAGCCTTGTTGCAAACCTTTGTACTTTCTCTAATATCTTGACGTGCTTGTGTGTGTGTGTGTGTGTGTGTGTGTGTGTGTGTGTGTGTGTGTGTGTGTGTGTGTGTGTGTGTGTGTGTGTGTGTGTGTGTGTGTGTGTGTGTGTATGTGTGTGTGTGTGTATGTGTGTGTGTGTGTGTGTGTGTGTGTGTGTACTCACCTAATTGTACTCACCTAATTGTGGTTGCAGGGGTCGAGACTCAGCTCCTGGCCCCGCCTCTTCACTGATCGCTACTGGATCCTTTCTCTCTCTGCTTCCTGAGCTTTGTCATACCTCTTCTTAAAACTATGTATGGTTCCTGCCTGTGTGTGTGTGTGTGTGTGTGTGTGTGTGTGTGTGTGTGTGTGTGTGTGTGTGTGTGTGTGTGTGTGTGTGTGTGTGTGTGTGTGTAATTACCTATGTAAGTGGCGGAGTAAGCTCTAGCTCTGTGTTCCTGCCTTTTAATTTTCGAGTGATTGACGTGAAATAATTGACACATGTATTTTTCATCCGTACCAAGAGTCCGCTTCCACTGTGTCATTATTAAATCTATTCCACTTCACTGCCACTTTTATTTTGAAGAAGTGTTTTCTGATACTTTTATGACTCATTTAGAGGTGCAGTGGTAAACCATATATTTTATTTTTGTCAGTGTTAAATATTTTTGTTAAAGAGCTCATGTTTCTCTGCCATGTCTATAATCCTGAACATTCCACTTAATGTCTAGGTTTTTTGCTCGTTTTTCTAGTGGGGGGAAGACCTGTCTCTAATTTTTTCATAAAAGAACATTCCCTTCTGCCCAGGAACGAGTCTGGATGCAGTCTTCTGAATTTAAGCTTCACTCTGTATTTTACTCTAGGATTTCAAACTTAAGTTGCATATTCATGATTGGGTCGCTCTTTTAGGTATTTTCAACGAGTCTTTGTCAAGGTTTCTCAGTGCCGCTGTTCTCTTGACAAGTTCAACCTGTGTTGTACTTCAGTGGACAGGTTGAGGATCTCGCTGGCTTACTATAATCTATCTCTCTCGTTCCCTTTCTTCTGGTTACTTATTTCTCTCCTTTCTCTCATATCTCATTTTTACTGCCGCTGTCTTGAATGTTATTTTCTGGAGTAAACAACGTAACACCACCGTTAGTGTTGTATTTCTTTCGTGATAAATATATTCGAAATTCATTTAAGTCGATACGTGTTGTGATTTAAACACGTTAAGGTAACTTCTATTTCCAGTTGGTCCCTACATGTAAGAGCCTTATTCTTTAAAATATATATTTTTTATACTCCTTAATTTTATAAGTATCTGGCTTTTGTTGTCTAGATAACGCAAGCAGGAACTACACTGTCTCGCAGTGTACCGCTGAATAAGTTGCGGCCATTACTTTGTGTTTACACGAACCCAACACCTTGGACTCTCCTTTCTTCACGAACCCAACACCTTGGACTCTCCCTTCTTCACGAACCCAACACCTTGGACTCTCCCTTCTTCACGAACCCAACACCTTGGACTCTCCCTTCTTCACGAACCCAACACCTTGGACTCTCCCTTCTTCACGAACCCAACACCTTGGACTCTCCCTTCTTCACGAACCCAACACCTTGGACTCTCCCTTCTTCGAGTATGCTCGCCTTTGCTGCATCAACTCATTATTTACAGTAAGTCCATAGTAGAGGATGCATTTCTTTTAATGCATCAGCATCATGTACTTCCTACTTTTGTTACTGTGCAGCCTCCTACAACTGTTGTTTACGGCGCTGTTCACCTTCACACACATATTATATTACCTTACATAAATAACTCTTACGTTTTATTTCCCACAGCTCTTATTTCAAATTCTCCTTCACTTATCTTTGACACTTCACAAAATCACAATACTAACATTGACCTGATCAGCTCCTTTGACCTCTTTTTTTCCAGTCCCATGATCATATTGTGGTATTTTTGATCCGGCTGTCGTTAGGAGTTTATGCCACCGATAACCTTTCAACTAGGAATTACCTTCAAAAAGTTTACAATGACCACTTTTTAATCTACTTCGTATATTGTTTTCTTCTCTTCTGGCAAAGTAATGGGACTGTTTCTTTATAAGTATTACCTCCGGAAGGCTGAGTTCTTGCACTCACTCTCTCGCCTCTGCACTACTACGTCCTTAAGCCTAGCTGCTCAGGTACCCGGCCGGGATTAACAGAAGGATGGATCCTTTTCGTCCTGTGCTAAATAACTCCACATGGGCTTAGCACCTCATCAAATATACCACAACCTCTTTGATCACATAAGAGGAACCTTCATGTACAGGCTACAGACTAACTACAACCTCTGTCTACCAGACTCTGATTTTGTTAAATGTTTCCATGTCATTTGCTCCCTTCCCTTCTGTCCCCTTCCTCTTATTTTCATGGTCTTAAAACTCACAAAGCAGAGGCATTCCTCTACGCTCCGTTTCCTCCAGAGGCTCTCAGCCTCCTGCCTCATGGCTTGTAAAATCCTTACTCCGTGGCTGTTTTTATTTTTCACTGAACTTCTTTGCTTGTACATCACCGTCGTTGACAAGTGGCCTCAGGCCACTTGTGAAGAAGTTTGATCTAAACACATCTTTACTAGTTTTTTCTTCGTGTTCTCACTTTTCTCAGAAAATTCCATTAAGTGGCCAGTTTAACGTCTTAACCCAGCTGATAGTTTTCTTCGTCTTATCTGTCTTGGTGTCAGGTGTAGCCACGACAAACAGTAGAAACCCGTAACTTATCATTTACATATTTGTTGACCCAACAGATCACTAAATCTCTTCCCTCCACCCCCAAAAAAAATAATAATTTGCATATATACCACATAGTGGCAAGTCTTTCATGGCCTCAGGTGTTGCAAGTATGTGTCCCTTGCCCTGAAATCGGTGTGTTTCCGCTGTGGTCATAGCATAGTGCCTGGACCACACTAATATATATATATATATATATATATATATATATATATATATATATATATATATATATATATATATGTCGTGCCGAATATGTAAAACTGGTCAATTAGCAAGAACTCATTTAAAATTAAGTCCTTTCTAAAATTTTCTGTTATACGTTTGAAGATATATTTTTTTCATTAATGTTAATGTAAAAAAATTTAATTTTGCTCCAATAGAATTTCACTATTCTTTCACACACACACACACACACACACACACACACACATACACACACACACACACACACACACACACACACACACACACATACACACACACACACACACACACACACACACACACACACACACACACACACACACACACACACACACACACACACACACACACATATATATATATATATATATATATATATATATATATATATATATATATATATATATATATATATATATATATGTCTTAGAAAACTTACCTAACCTTATTATAACGAGAACAATTTATTTTACCCTAACCCAGCTAAATATATTTTAGATTTGTTTACAATAATTTAATACTAAACAAACACAGTGAAATATATTTTTTTCGTTAGGTTTACAATGATTTTGGCGAAATTATTGCATACACAAATTTTCGCTTGTCCTATATGGCAAGATGAGCGTTGCTATTTAAGCCAAGATCGCAAGTTCTGCCTATTCGGCACGACATATATATATATATATATATATATATATATATATATATATATATATATATATATATATATATATATATATATATATATATATATATATATATGTATATATATGTATATATATGATTATATATGAGATGATTGTGGATGTTATGAATGAGAAGAAACTGGATGTCCTGGCTTTAAGTGAAACAAAGCTGAAGGGGGTGGGAGAGTTTCAATGGAGAGGAATAAATGGGATTAGGTCAGGGGTTTCAAATAGAGTTAGAGCTAAAGAAGGAGTAGCAATAATGTTGAAGGATAAGCTATGGCAGGAAAAGAGGGACTACAAATGTATAAATTCAAGGATTATGTGGAGTAAAATAAAGATTGGATGTGAAAAGTGGGTTATAGTAAGCGTGTATGCACCTGGAGAAGAAAGAAGTGTAGAGGAGAGAGAGAGATTCTGGGAAATGTTGAGTGACTGCGTGGGGAGTTTTGAATCAAGTGTGAGAGTAATGGTGGTTGGGGATTTCAATGCTAAAGT
Source organism: Cherax quadricarinatus (assembly GCF_038502225.1). NCBI lineage: Eukaryota > Metazoa > Arthropoda > Malacostraca > Decapoda > Parastacidae > Cherax > Cherax quadricarinatus. Next base: position 4,033,434 of record NC_091316.1, read on the forward strand.
GGGTAAAAATGTTATGGAGGGAGTAGTAGGTAAATTTGGGGTGCCAGGGGTAAATGTAAATGGGGAGCCTTTAATTGAGCTATGTGTAGAAAGAAATTTGGTAATAAGTAATACATATTTTATGAAAAAGAGGATAAATAAATATACAAGGTATGATGTAGCACGTAATGAAAGTAGTTTGTTAGATTATGTATTGGTGGATAAAAGGTTGATGGGTAGGCTCCAGGATGTACATGTTTATAGAGGGGCAACTGATATATCGGATCATTATTTAGTTGTAGCTACAGTTAGAGTAAGAGGTAGATGGGAAAAGAGGAAGGCGGCAACAACAAGTAAGAGGGAGGTGAAAGTGTATAAACTAAGGGAGGAGGAAGTTCGGGCGAGATATAAGCAGATATTGGCAGAAAGGTGGGCTAGTGCAAAGATGAGTAGTGGGGGGGGTTGAAGAGGGTTGGAATAGTTTTAAAAATGCAGTATTAGAATGTGGGGCAGAAGTTTGTGGTTATAGGAGGGTGGGGGCAGGAGGAAAGAGGAGTGATTGGTGGAATGATGAAGTAAAGGGTGTGATAAAAGAGAAAAAGGTAGCTTACGAGAGGTTTCTACAAAGCAGAAGTGTTATAAGAAGAGCAGAGTATATGGAGAGTAAAAGAAAGGTAAAGAGAGTGGTGAGAGAGTGCAAAAGGAGAGCAGATGAAAGAGTGGGAGAGGCACTGTCAAGAAATTTTAATGAAAATAAGAAAAAATTTTGGAGTGAGTTAAACAAGTTAAGAAAGCCTAGGGAAAGTATGGATTTGTCCGTTAAAAACAGAGTAGGGGAGTTAGTAGATGGGGAGAGGGAGGTATTAGGTAGATGGCGAGAATATTTTGAGGAACTTTTAAATGTTGAGGAAGAAAGGGAGGCGGTAATTTCATGCACTGGCCAGGGAGGTATACCATCTTTTAGAAGTGAAGAAGAGCAGAATGTAAGTGTGGTGGAGGTACGTGAGGCATTACGTAGAATGAAAGGGGGTAAAGCAGCTGGAACTGATGGGATCATGCCAGAAATGTCAAAAGCAGGGGGGGATATAGTGTTGGAGTGGTTGGTACTTTTGTTTAATAAATGTATGAAAGAGGGGAAGGTACCTAGGGATTGTCCCCTTTCCCTTTATATAAAGGGAAAGGGGACAAAAGAGATTGTAAAAATTATAGAGGAATAAGTTTACTGAGTATACCAGGAAAAGTGTACGGTAGGGTTATTATTGAAAGAATTAGAGGTAAGACAGAATGTAGGATTTCGGATGAGCAAGGAGGTTTCAGAGTGGGTGAGGGATGTGTAGATCAAGTGTTTACATTGAAGCATATATGTGAACAGTATTTAGATAAAGGTAGGGAAGTTTTTATTGCATTTATGGATTTAGAAAAGGCATATGATAGAGTGGATAGAGGAGCAATGTGGCAGATGTTGAAAGTATATGGAATAGGTGGTAAGTTATTAAATGCTGTAAAGAGCTTTTATGAGGATAGTGAGGCTCAGGTTAGGGTGTGTAGAAGAGAGGGAGACTACTTCCCGGTAAAAGTAGGTCTTAGACAGGGATGTGTAATGTCACCATGGTTGTTTAATATATTTATAGATGGAGTTGTAAAAGAAGTAAATGCTAGGGTGTTCGGGAGAGGGGTGGGATTAAATTATGGGGAATCAAATTCAAAATGGGAATTGACACAGCTACTTTTTGCTGATGATACTGTGCTTATGGGAGATTCTAAAGAAAAATTGCAAAGGTTAGTGGATGAGTTTGAGAATGTGTGTAAAGGTAGAAAATTGAAAGTGAACATAGAAAAGAGTAAGGTGATGAGGGTATCAAATGATTTAGATAAAGAAAAATTGGATATCAAATTGGAGAGGAGGAGTATGGAAGAAGTGAATGTTTTCAGATACTTGGGAGTTGACGTGTCGGCGGATGGATTTATGAAGGATGAGGTTAATCATAGAATTGATGAGGGAAAAAAGGTGAGTGGTGCGTTGAGGTATATGGGGAGTCAAAAAACGTTATCTATGGAGGCAAAGAAGAGAATGTATGAAAGTATAGTAGTACCAATACTCATATATGGATGTGAAGCTTGGGTGGTAAATGCAGCAGCGAGGAGACGGTTGGAGGCAGTGGAGATGTCCTGTCTAAGGGCAATGTGTGGTGTAAATATTATGCAGAAAATTCGGAGTGTGGAAATTAGGAGGTGTGGAGTTAATAAAAGCATTAGTCAGAGGGCAGAAGAGGGGTTGTTGAGGTGGTTTGGTCATTTAGAGAGAATGGATCAAAGTAGAATGACATGGAAAGCATATAAATCTATAGGGGAAGGAAAGAGGGGTAGGGGTCGTCCTCGAAAGGGTTGGAAAGAGGGGGTAAAGGAGGTTTTGTGGGCGAGGGGCTTGGACTTCCAGCAAGCGTGCATAAGCGTGTTAGATAGGAGTGAATGGAGACGAATGATACTTGGGACCTGACGATCTGTTGGAGTGTGAGCAGGGTAATATTTAGTGAAGGGATTCAGGGAAACCGGTTATTTTCATATAGTCGGACTTGAGTCCTGGAAATGGGAAGTACAATGCCTGCACTTTAAAAGAGGGGTTTGGGATATTGGCAGTTTGGAGGGATATGTTGTGTGTCTTTATACGTATATACTTCTAATCTGTTGTATTCTGAGCACCTCTGCAAAAGCAGTGATAATGTGTGAGTGTGGTGAAAGTGTTGAATGATGATGAAAGTATTTTCTTTTTGGGGATTTTCTTTCTTTTTTGGGTCACCCTGCCTCGGTGGGAGACGACCGACTTGTTGAAAAAAAATGTATATATATATATATATATATATATATATATATATATATATATATATATATATATATATATATATATATATATATATATATATATGTATGTGTGTATATTTATATATATATATATATATATATATATATATATATATATATATATATATATATATATATATATATATATATATATATATACACACATTGCGTACTATGCACACGAAAATCACTCACTACGAAAGCAAAAGACTTGGCAGACGATGCAACATCCCCCTAATGAAAAGCAGGGGTGTCACTAGCACGTTAAGAGACCATACAATAAATGTCAGGGGCCCGAGACTGTTCAACTGCCTCCCAGCATACATAAGGGGGATTACCAACAGACCCCTGGCAGTCTTCAAGCTGGCACTGGACAAGCACCTAAAGTCGGTTCCTGACCAGCCGGGCTGTGGCTCGTACGTTGGTTTGCGTGCATCCAGCAGCAACAGCCTGGTTGATCAGGCTCTGATCCACCAGGAGGCCTGGTCACAGACCGGGCCGCGGAGGCGTTGACCCCCGGAACTCTCTCCAGGTAAACTCCAGGTATGCACACCTTTCCAAATCTACTCAATTTTTTATATTCTTTTTCAGTCGTATATACCGAAAAAAATCGAACTATATAGAGTAGCTTTTTAATATATCTTCTTATACAGGAAACTTCTTTTTCTAAGAAAATTGGATACATCTGCAGTGTGCTGCTAGCCTTTTGCTGCATGATAATTACACAGTTGAAACAAAAGCTAATTGTTTCCCTGTCATATTCCATGGCGCAGGATGATGCTCATAAAGGGTGTTGAAATAGGTCAGCCTGAGCTGTGTGACTTCAATTCGGCAATGAGGATATCGTCAAGTAAGCTACACGAGCTTCTAAGGTTTCCTTCCAGCAGAGCTTGAGTTACTGTCACATTAGGAACTGTCGTCTTTCAGGATAACCTCTCCCACACACAGGATAAATGGATAAATTTTGTAATGGGAATATCTCCATCATCACAGAACGGGAGCGAGAGATTTATTCACAGGGGACAGGAAAGATCATGAATCTACTCTACTCACAGACGTACGAATTCTACGGGACTCTACTCTCCATTTTCACATCCTCTACAGCAGTGACAAATAAATGTGAACCTCTTTTCCTTTTTCTCTCACGGGTGTTTTGCTAATCACTGTTATATCTTAGTTTCCCCTTCTCACCTGTTCTCGTCTGCTCTAATCAAGCAGGACAAATAAGCGGGTAACCCCATTAGCAATGTCAATACGCAATGCGAATTGCGTTGTCCGCGCTGAGTAACCTACTTTCGTCTCTCCCCGACAATCACGCCATTACACGTAATGAATAACTATTGTATTAAGTGCTAAGACCATGAAATCACTAATGGAGCTTACCACAGCCGCCAGTCCCTCGCTGACAACTTACCCCGACTTACGCAAACCACCAATTACGCCTCTCTCTCCCCCATGCCATAACTATGTAGCAGTCATTAGTAGAGAGAGCGCGTCCGCTGGGTGCCTCTGATGTGGTGGTCTTTTGGTGGAGTCTCAATGAAGTGTGGAGTTCCACAGACGTGGTGAGATGATCTTAGTTTAACTTCATTCAGCTGTATGGCTCTCAGTCTTCGTGAGATGTGGGGTTCGATACACGTGGTGAGGTGTGGGGGTCCACAGACGTGGTGAGGTGATATCACTGGAACCTGTTGTGTCTCGTGCTGAGGATTTCACGCCAGCACGCCCCATTCTCCACGCCAGCAGTAGCAGCAGTTTGGTAATGGTCCTCATCGCGGCTAATGTGGACTAATGGCACATGCAAAAGTCGCAGGGGTAATGTGCTTCACCGATCCATTGAGCAGGTAGTGAGAGGGGAGGAGAGTAGTAATTTTAAATCATGGTGGGTCGTGCTCGCTACAGTCATCACGGAAGAGGCAGTTCTGAGGCTTCTACATCAATAGCTCACTGGATAGGTGGTAACAGGAACATTTCATGAATTTTATGATATAAACGTGAAACCTCCCACATTCTTACTAGACATCACGGGGATATATATTTTAACAATGATAGGCATTTTGGACCTATAATGAATTTACCGTCTGAGTTAATTTGAAAAGTAGCCACCAGTCACTCTCTGCAAAACTGATTCAAACAAAATTAGATAGTTTATATAATATTATTTACCCTCCAAATTAACCGATGATTCCTCTCTCAAAAGAATTTTACTCTAATTAAACAGAGATGCTTAAGTTTCCCCTTTAACTGAAAAAAAAATTCTGTAAGTGTAAAATACATAAAGAACTCGAGTAAATGTTTTTGTAAATGACCATTTTAATGTCCAGGTTCTGCTAAGAGATCAATGGGTGAGAACAGAGGGGTTAAGATGCCATGTGTTGGCGGATCGACACCATTGAGCGGTGCTACTCAATACGATTGAGTTATGAAGGTGCGAGCTACCGGTAGCGTGTTGCACAAGGCAGCCGCGGCGGGTATTGCAAATGTAATCGAAAAGAGTTTGCGAATAATAAAAAAATCGCATGTGTGAGTGGCGGGTAGTCACGGGTATTAGTGTATCAGGAAAGAGCAACTGGTTCTTTGAGAGGAAGAGGAGGGGGCTGAGGAATGACTTCTTGCAGACATCCCAGTAACTGTAAGATTATATTCCCAGAGGTTTTAACATAAGAACATAAGAAAGGAGGAACACTGCAGCAGGCCTGTTGGCCCATACTAGGCATGTCCTTTACAATTCATCCCACTAACAAACATTTGACCAACCCAATTTTCAATGCCACCCAAGAAACAAGCTCCGGTGTGCAAGTCCCTCTCAAATCCAACCCTTCCCACTCATGTACTTATCCAACCTAAATTTGAAACTACCCAAAGTCCCTGCCTCAATAACCCAACTAGGTAGACTGTTCCACTCATCGATATTAAGAGAGTTTATATTAATCCCTAAAACTAGTATTAATCCCTATTTAAGGAATTAATGCATCCCTGACTGACTTTAAACAGATTCTCCGCAGTCTTCATAACACTCGTGTAGTTACTAGGATTGAAACTTAAATTATCAAGATACTAACTGAACTGTATCAGTGAGAGTTTATGGAATCATCATCTTAGTTCCGTGTTTAGTGACCAGAAAGTCAATGTCCAGAGATTCTCAGGTGACGAGGACGAAGTTCGTGTTTAACTCGATCTCAACTGGTTTGTTTTACACGCCGGTCTGTCGTGTAAAACAAAAACAAACTGTGGCGTTGGACTCTCTAGCCAGGTGGAAGGAGTACATTTTTCTATCCTAGTGTGTCGTAGGGACTCAAGAATTCGCATGTACTAACGACTCTTAAGCCACGTTTGGTTCTTACATTATGAGTGCGCCTAATTTATCAAAATATCAATTATAACCTATCCCGCCGTGAAAAAATAGGAATTTTTTAGGTTCATATTGCACAAATTTTTAATGGAAAATTGTACAAAACTTAATTCTGGTCATATATTACCTTACACTCTAAGAGGCACTCAGATACATTACATTGTTATGTATCAAACACTGTAAAGTGAGGGAAGACCAGACACGGAGTACAGCACGGGAGGAAAAACTGCAAATGTCGGTGGTGGAAAAGCACCTGGAGTAAATATAACATCATGGACTTTACTAGAATTGTGTATAAACCGTATAACGTCAGAGGCACGCGCATGACCAGCAAACCTCAGAAAAAATTATCGGGAACTATAACAGAATTCTTCAGAAATCTGTATACAATATAGTTTAGTACGTAGTCCCAGAGATAAGCCCCCACCTGGTCAGTCACGTGCAGAGGCTCGCAGAAAGTCTAAAGGTTTGCACCCAGACTAGTCCCTAGAACTGAGGCGGACTGCACTGTAAGGAGGAGTTGAACGATCTGAATCTGTCGACCTTGGTGGAGACAAAGATTAGGGGGAGACATGATTACGATATTCACAATTTTAAGAAAAACTGGGAAGACAAAGTGTGATAGACTGTATTAAGAAGACTGGGATCAAGGGGACACTGAAAACACTGATCTCCCTTAGATGTTAGGAACTTTGTTTAGTCTCAGGGTGGCTGAAAAGTGGATTGAATTGGATGAGGCAGTGGAGAAGATAAAATAAATACACAGTTTCAAGAATAATGCGACAAGGCCCAGGAGGACAGAAGTAATGCTGCTCATAGGAGTCGGAGCCAGGAGCTGAGTCTCGACCCCTATAACTCAACTGAATAATAAATAGATAAGTGGTAAACACAAGATAAGTACACCCATGGTGGGCGCACACACGCACACACACACACACACACACACACACACACACACACACACACACACACACACACACACACACACACACAGTTACCATGTCTCGTTAACTTCTCTGATGGATCTGGCTAATCAAGTTTTACAGTGGTGTTCCTCGCCTATATCTAATCCTTTCCTCCGCCCTTTGTCAATCCTGCAGTTTTTCACGTCGAGAAAGGGACGACTGAAGGTATTATCCGCGAGGTACAAAAAGAAGAGCAAAAAAGTGCCATCAAACGCTGTTATGGGACCTCCTTAATGAGATTACATACAACTGCAGAAGGATTAACAGCTTTGAGAGTGCAAAAGAGAAACCCAGTTTCGTCCCCCCTCAAACAATCTGCCCACACCCGTTTTCTTAGGTACAAAAATTTGTCCATCTCGAAATCCAGTAGCATAAATTCACAGCCTTTTTCCATTGCAACATTCCGAAATTAGTTGTGCTGTAATCTATTCCAGCTGCGTGGATCAACAAATTATTAGTCAGGAATGACAAATATGTAAAACTAAGAGGAACACTGGCAACAAAATCCGGTGTGGAGGGACGCCAAACATTGGGACTATAAACGCCTGAACGATCAAAGCAGAAGGCAATCGGGAGGATCACTGAACCATGTGCCTAAAACAAACGGGATTGAATTCTCCTCGATGAAAGCTACCAGATTTTCTTCATGCCCGGAAAGGGTTTCTGAATTTATTCCGGCGCTGAAGCTCCCAAATTTCGGGGTTTTATTTGAAGTTTTGCCGCCTGGTGATCAATGAATAATGCAGGTAATGCCGGTACGAAGGTTTACGGCGACAGATGCAAAGTAGCGGCCTTCGTTTACACTACGCATTCGGCGGCTTCTCCAACGCTCTAAGCGGGAGATTCTCACCACTATGTATACGGGAGATCCTACTCTCCCAGTATGTATGCGGGAGATCCTCCACCACTATGTATGCGGGAGATTATCCACAACTATGTGTGCAGGAGATTCTCCTCCACTATGTATGCTGGAGATCCTCCACCATTATATATGCGGGAGATCCTCCACCATTATGTATGCGGGAGATTCAAGAAAGTATTTCTTGCTGTGAGATATTCTGACCAGTGTGGTGCAGCTCTGCTATATGTATATTAAGAAAGCAAAACAGTAAATATTTATCATGCTTCCTTCTTGTCCTCCCTCCTTCACTCCCTCCTTCACTCCCTCCTTCACTCCCTCCTTCACTCCCTCCTTCACTCCCTCCTTCACTCCTCCTCCCTCCCTCCTCGTCCACCGTTTACCATTCACAGAGAAACTCCCATGTTTATTTTCTCCTCAAATATTATTCCTTTCTATACGTATTCTCTCATTTGCTGTCCACTTATTCTCCTCCTGTTTCTCTCTCTCTCTCTCTCTCTCTCTCTCTCTCTCTCTCTCTCTCTCTCTATCTATCTATCTATCTATCTATCTATCTCTTCTCTTCTCTTCCAACCCATTACCTCCTCCTTCACTCTCTCCGTTACTTCCCTTCCCCTCCTATTCACATTCCGTTGAGAGGGAAAGTGCCCCCCCCCCTTTCACTTTCACCAACCACTAACTATACAACCACATAACAGTAAACAAAATAAATAAAATAACTAGGAAACCAGTGAAACTATTATTGTTATAGCTAGTGAGTGAAATACTAGCGAACAGTCGAAAACGAGAGAGACAGACAGACAGAGAGAGAGACAGACTCGTGTCTGGAACATGTTCCTACAGCATAACGACATCAGCGACATAAAGCTAACTGGCCAAATGGAACCGCTGGCCCACACATGGCTCCAATTTCATCCTGTTCCCCGTCTGTATGTCTCTTAACAATAGAAATGCTTTCAGATGAGCTGGTGTAGGTAACAGCTCTTAGCTTGTAAATAAAGTCAGGAACCCTGAACCTGACCTTGTAAAACCCCGTGTTAAAAGATAGAGAGAGATAGAGATAGATAGACAGATAGATAGATAGATAGATAGATAGACAGATAGATAGATAGACAGATAGATAGAGAGAGAGAGAGAGAGAGAGAGAGAGAGAGAGAGAGAGAGCATATGCCATCAGCAGGATTAGAGGTTACAGAATATACTTCATTGTGAGTGACTAAGCGCGAAACATGACATGATAGAACTCTACACAGAGCGAAACATGACATGATAGAACTCTACACAGAGCGAAACATGACATGATAAAACTCTACACAGAGCGAAACATGACATGATAGAACTCTACACAGAGCGAAACATGACATGATAGAACTCTACACAGAGCGAAACATGACATGATAGAACTCTACACAGAGCGAAACATGACATGATAGAACTCTACACAGAGCGAAACATGACATGATAGAACTCTACACAGAGCGAAACATGACATGATAAAACTCTACACAGAGCGAAACATGACATGATAGAACTCTACACAGAGCGAAACATGACATGATAAAACTCTACACAGAGCGAAGCATGACATGATAGAACTCTACACAGAGCGAAACATGACATGATAGAACTCTACACAGAGCGAAACATGACATGATAAAACTCTACACAGAGCGAAACATGACATGATAGAACTCTACACAGAGCGAAACATGACATGATAGAACTCTACACAGGGAGAAACATGACATGATAGAACTCTACAATGAGCGAAACATGACATAATAGAACTCTACACAGAGCGAAACATGACATGCTAGAACTCTACAAAGAGCGAAACATGACATGCTAGAACTCTACAATGAGCGAAACATGACATGATTGAGCTCTACAAAGAGCGAAACATGACATGATAGAACTCTACACAGAGCGAAACATGACATGATAGAACTCTACACAGGGAGAAACATGACATGATAGAACTCTACACAGAGCGAAAACATGACGATAGAATCTACAGAGAAACATGACATATAAAACTCTACAAGCAAACATGACAGATGAATACACTAGCATCATAATACAGAGCAGACAAAGCAGATACTGCAAACATGACATTGAGAACTACACAGACTACATAAAAAGCTACAGGGAGAAAGCATTAAACAGATTGAAGCTACAGAAACATAACTCGATACAGCTCATCATAGAGGAAAACATATCTTAACAACACTCTCCAAGGAGCGAAACGCGATAGAAGTCGCATACAGGGGCGAAACGTTATCTCTGTGAAAGTTAGTACTGCCTCCAGTGTCTTTTCCTTAACTACTGTCGCCAGTAGCGACCTCACGGCACGTGCGTCAGACGTACGCCTGATGGACGCACACGCTACCTGGAGTCTACCTGGAGGGCATTCCGGGGATCAACGCCCCCGCGGCCCAGTCCATGACCAGGTCTCCCGGTGGATCAGGGCCTGATCAACGAGGCTGTTACTGCTGGCCGCACGCAATCCGGCTGATCCGGCACCGTCTTTAGGTATCTGTCCAGCTCCCTCTTGAAGATAACCAGGGGTCTTCCCGTAATGCCCCTTATTGGTGGTGGGAGGCTGTTGAACAGTCTTGGGCCCCGGACACTTATTGCGTTTTCTCTTAGTGTACCAATCTGTATAGCCCTTGTGGCTTAGCGCTTCTTTTTGATAATAATAATAATAATAATAATAATAATTAGTGTACCAGTGACGCCCCTACTTTTCAATGGGGGTATGTTGCATCGCCTGTCAAGTCTTTTGCTTTCGATCCGACCAGCCAAAAGCAACACTGTGTTGATAGATAAAACCCATGTGCAATACCCAGGTGTTGCACATGTGCCTTATTTGTGGGGAAGCGCTAAACTCTCAGGGACCGCAGGGTGGCTGGAGTGTAGAACGCGATTAGGCTTGATTCCAGGAAGGAAAGTGTTCTTCCAGTTCCTTCGATCAGGAGCCCATCTCAGGCATTACCTAGGAACGTGCATCAGGGAGCCAGGAGTATGGAAGTACTCTAAGAGAGTCAGGCCCAGGAAAGTACTCTAAGATAGTCAGGGGCAGGGAAGTACTCTAACAGGGAAAGAATCAGGGAAATACTTGAGACAGCAAGGGGTAGGTAAATACTCTAAGAGAGCCAGGGACTGGGAAGTACCCCCAGTTAGACCGGGAGGTACCACCGGACGGACCGGGAGGTACCTCCGGTGCAGGTCAATTAGTGATCCCGGGGAACAGCGTCCCGGGAAAGAGTGTTGTACCGGGTCCACCAGGATAATGACAACACTGTCACTATACAGATTAGGAAAATTGGTTAAAAGCCCAGCGCCTGTGTACTTCTGAGGGGAGGAGGAGAGAATGAGAGGGGAGGAGGAGGAGGAGGAGGAGGAGGAAAGAATGAGAGGGGAGGAGGAGGAAAGAATGAGAGGGGGGGAGGAGGAGGAGGAAAGAATGAGAGGGGAGGAGGAGAATGAGAGGGGAGGAGAAAGATAAAACATTTGGGAAGGAGGAGATAGAAGAGTGAAGTAATGGAAAGCCAGAAGGATGAAGGTGGAGGATAGAACGGCGGGGGGAAGAAGAAGAATAGAAGAATGGAAGGAAGAAACGAATGGAAGGAAAAGGAAGAGGTGACCGAGGAGAGGCGAAGAAAATAAAGACGAAAGGAATGGTAACGGAAAAAAAGAAAGGAGGTAGAGGGATGTGGGGTAAACTAGACAGCTGCGGAAGAAGCAGCTACAGCAGCGCCACCCGCAGCAGCAGAACTCGCAGCAACAGCATCCCCTGCAGCACTACCCCCACCACCGACAGTAGCAACAAAAATGCAGTTGCAACTGCAACAGCACCTCCTGTAGTAGGAACACCAATTGCAGCATCCGCAGCAGAAGCACCTGAAGCAACACCATCACCACCCGCAGTAACAGCAACCTAAACCCGCAGGTCACGGAGCACCTCACAAGCAGGAGAGGTAACAGAAGGCATGGTCGAGATAGGGAGCCCACGTCTGCATGAACGAAGATCCCAGTGTTCCTCTCTGGCACCTGGAGGAGGATACGAAGGATAGATTTATAGACGGGGGATGAACGGAGGGGATGTATACGAGAGACACGGAACAGAGAGAGAGAGAGAGAGAGAGAGAGAGAGAGAGAGAGAGAGAGAGAGAGAGAGAGAGAGAGAGAGAGAGAGAGAGAGAGAGAGCGAGAGAGAGAGAGAGAGAGAGAGAGAGAGAGAGAGAGAGAGAGAGAGAGAGAGAGAGAGAGAGAGAGAGATAGAGAGAGAGAGAGAGAGAGAGAGAGAGAGAGAGAGAGAGAGAGAGAGAGAGAGAGAGAGAGAGAGAGAGAGAGAGAGAGAGAAACGAAGACAGGATGAAGAACACTCTTTTGTTGGGACAACGTTTCCTCTGTGGGTAGATGCGTTTCTCCCTCTCTAAGCAGAGCGAAGCATTGCAGAGACGTGCGTCTTTCGTTCAATATTGTGGATAGTAACTCATTTTGATCTTTTTCTGAGGGAAACGATGACAAAGGTATACATAGAATAGTAACAGCAGAGGTGAAGAAAGCGAATAAATACGAAGCGAACCACTAGAGGCGTCTGATAAACCAGGGAAGAGAGAGAGAACACTTTAATAAAAGGGGAAAATATAGATAAGAAATGCCATACACAGGAAAAAAAAAACGATGGATTAAAATAAAGGAAGAGCCCTGTGTGGCGTCTCCAGTGCCTTTGTAGCTGGAGATAGAGGGAAGAATGAGATAACGAGGGGAAGAGACGACGTCAGATGATAGCAAGCATGAGGAATATATTCATAAGACGAGAGAAGTAATTGGCGAGTGTGTAGGGTAAAGAGGAGAAACACGAAACATTGACAATAAGAGCAGGGGGGAGGAGGGAGGGAAAGACGAAAGTGAAAGGGTAAGAAAATAGAGAAGGTAGGAGGTAGAAAAGAAGAGACAGAGGTGAGATAATTGCTGGTAACTGGGAGAAGTACCGTCAGGAACTGCGATAGCGATAATGAGTCACAAGGTAGACAAATGAAGAGGAGAGAGGAGAGGAGAGAGAGAGAGAGAGAGAGAGAGAGAGAGAGAGAGAGAGAGAGAGAGAGAGAGAGAGAGAGAGAGAGACAGAGACAGAGACAGAGAGAGTCAGAGAGAGGGAGAGAGAGACAGAGAGAGAGAGAGAGAGAGAGAGAGAGAGAGAGAGAGAGATAGAGAGAGAGAGAGAGAGAGAGAGAGAGAGAGAGAGAGAGAGAGAGAGAGAGAAATGGAGAAGGGGAAAGGAAAGGGAGAGAGGAAAAATGAAGAATGGAAGGAGCAGAAGCAATCAAAGGCAATGTTCAAGAGGCAGGAGCAAGGGAGGTGGAGGAAGTGGAGATAGCGAGGAGAGTGAAGAACACAGTACGATAGAGATATGTTTAATTAGCAAGAGGGCGGATGAGAGAGCGAGCGAAGATAACTGAAGGTCAGAGGTAAACAACTAGTGCCGCCTCGATTCACCGGAATAAATATCACTTCCAACAACATTGGTACCGTCTGGTTTTTATTATTATTTTGCCAACGTTTTGTATTAAAATGAATAACAAACACTGTAGTTAAATGAAAAAGTGGATGAGAGGCCACTTGGGTTAACTTTATTGGATACCCTTCAATCCCGGGACCTTGGTCACTAAGAGGTCCCAGTAGAGATATCCTAAGTGTACTGTATGCATTTCTTTCTTAACATTCATCGATGGCATGGTTAGACTTCGGTCTGATAGGACAACATTCATTATCGGTATCACTTCTGTCTAAGACGTAGACAACATTCATACGGTCGGTATGGTTACTTCTTTCTAAAGAATGTAGACAACACAGCCGAACTTGTCTATGAACCCGTCTAGTTGCCAATGGACAGTGTTCTGTTGGTAACACATAAGGGGGTATGGTTGAAAATATATGCGCACTTTACGTTTTGTAACACTGATCTTAGTGTATCGCACAAACATTGCTTATCACCGGGTCATGTGGCAGGCGACCCTACTCCTGCTCCTTCAAGAAGTTATTTAAAGTGGCTGATCTAGAACCGGTTTCTACCGTATTTTCTCCCATGTAAATTCTGATATAACTCTCCTGACTGTGCTCCAGGCGTTCCCAATAGTTTAATGATTTAATTGAATTGATGCAGATAGTGAAAGTTCTCTGTACATCCTCCAGATCTGTAAGTTTGCTTGACTTATACAAGGGTTAGTGTTTAGTAATATTCCAGTGCATTATTATTATTTATAATATTTATGGAGAAGTGCTAAACCCGTGAAGGTAATCGGATTTACTACAAGGAAAGGAAGAGTATGTCAAATTCCTTGGATCAAGAGCTCCTCACTGGGATCGTGGAGCCTCCCTTGAACCGGACACTCCAGTGAACAGAGTACAAATAACTGAACAAGTATCAGCAATGGCGTTCATCTCTTGTTTTGAAGGTTATGGGTATTTAGACCATTGTTTTCTGTTCTCGCAGTTGCGATGGTAACACCATTACTAATGCACTATCTAGAATCATTATTGTGATTCTAGAAAGTAAGATCTTCCGACATCCTTACTCCTAGGTCTTTAGCATTTTTCTCTCTGTTGACTGGTATGAGTGAGTTGTAGAGGCTATTCCAGAGGCAGCAGGTGTAAGGAGCCCCCATCCGTTTCGACTCTCCCACAACAGAGTCCCAGTCATTCAGTTGTGATCCCAAGACAAAGCGTTATGGACGCCACTGAGATGTATTCATCAGGCGGGATACACATTGTCTGGAAAACTCCTATTTTCCACGGTTTAGATTTTCATATAAAAATTGTTTCCACTGTACATGAATGGTATATAATACCGATAAGACTACGGTGCTCTTCGTCAACTTCACCAACTGATTACCTAATCTTATATACTTCTACATTTTTCACGTTAGTTCCTCGTATTGTACCGATAAAGCCACTGGGTGGCGAAACGTCTACAAATAAAGATACCCAGACGTTGCATATGTGTCTAATTTTTCACTGCTCCCATTGTTTACACTTATAAACAGCACTAGCCATTGCCTCTCTAGATTATGAGACCCTGGAGACTCCTTTTTGCTCCATCACTAGTAAGACCTAGTGTGAATATTGATGACATCCCTGTACGCATAGAGGTGGTCTTTCTACACAGGCTGTCTTCACGAACTCTTCTTTGAGCTGCCTGTTTCGTGTTTTCAGCAGATTCCCGTGCTGTGACACAGATCCGTGTCATCCAGTCTGTGGCAACACACACAAGCACACCATTATCACCACTCCACCGCCCCCCCCTCCTCCCGAACCCATCACCTCCAACACACAATCACAGCTTCACCCAACGACAATAACAACAACAACATCCCTCCACCCCAACGTTATCTTTCTATACACTTGTCCTTACATTCCTTACTGTTACACTGCTGGGTGGTCCGTGTTCAACCACCACCACACCTTCCACTACACACCGCCACTACTACTGCTGTACACCACCATCACTACCAACACAAACATCAACAGCCCCAGTGAATTTCTACAGAATCCCATCAAAGGCAAATAATACCATATATACTGGATAAACCCGTAAGAAACTGAACTTAGACAAACGCAACACAAAAACAGTACACCATCATGGCAGGTCAGGAGTCCAGTACACAGCTCTGTGGCGTGAGTCGCACCATTAAAATTACAAAACTTACTTTTATTGGCGCAAACTGGAGACGAAATGCTGACAAGTCATGAAAGACACTTTATGAATACAACTTTTCGCCCATGAGTGCCTTTTTTTTTCCCTTGAAAAATGGCATTTTTTATTTCAAGCGTCCACCTCAACTCTCCACATCAATTTTAACTACAAGCATCTATTGTAATCTCCCTCTGATCAACTAAATTTCACATGCATCCACTCTAACCTTACAAGCAGCGACCATAACTGCATGCATCTACCATGGCTTCACACTGTCCAGTTTTACAAGAGTATCCTAGCATTACATTCTTCAACCCTAAATTTACATAAATCTACCAAAACTTTACACGTATTGACCGTGATGCCATGTGCGTCTACGCTGTGTTTAAAGTTTTCTACCTTATATATTTATCCATCTACCCTAACTTAAAATTAATGTAACCTAACTCTACATGCGTCTGCATTAACTTTTCATATATATATATATATATATATATATATATATATATATATATATATATATATATATATATATATATATATGTATATATACACATATATATATATATATATATATATATACATGTATATATATATATATATATACATGTATATATATTTTTTTTTTTTTTTTTTTTTTTTATCACACTGGCCGATTCCCACCAAGGCAGGGTGGCCCGAAAAAGAAAAACTTTCACCATCATTCACTCCATCACTGTCTTGCCAGAAGGGTGCTTTACACTACAGTTTTTAAACTGCAACATTAACACCCCTCCTTCAGAGTGCAGGCACTGTACTTCCCATCTCCAGGACTCAAGTCCGGCCTGCCGGTTTCCCTGAATCCCTTCATAAATGTTACTTTGCTCACACTCCAACAGCACGTCAAGTATTAAAAACCATTTGTCTCCATTCACTCCTATCAAACACGCTCATGCATGCCTGCTGGAAGTCCAAGCCCCTCGCACACAAAACCTCCTTTACCCCCTCCCTCCAACCTTTCCTAGGCCGACCCCTACCCCGCCTTCCTTCCACTACAGACTGATACACTCTTGAAGTCATTCTGTTTCGCTCCATTCTCTCTACATGTCCGAACCAAATCAACAACCCTTCCTCAGCCCTCTGGACAACAGTTTTGGTAATCCCGCACCTCCTCCTAACTTCCAAACTACGAATTCTCTGCATTATATTCACACCACACATTGCCCTCAGACATGACATCTCCACTGCCTCCAGCCTTCTCCTCGCTGCAACATTCATCACCCACGCTTCACACCCATATAAGAGCGTTGGTAAAACTATACTCTCATACATTCCCCTCTTTGCCTCCAAGGACAAAGTTCTTTGTCTCCACAGACTCCTAAGTGCACCACTCACTCTTTTTCCCTCATCAATTCTATGATTCACCTCATCTTTCATAGACCCATCCGCTGACACGTCCACTCCCAAATATCTGAATACGTTCACCTCCTCCATACTCTCTCCCTCCAATCTGATATTCAATCTTTCATCACCTAATCTTTTTGTTATCCTCATAACCTTACTCTTTCCTGTATTCACCTTTAATTTTCTTCTTTTGCACACCCTACCAAATTCATCCACCAATCTCTGCAACTTCTCTTCAGAATCTCCCAAGAGCACAGTGTCATCAGCAAAGAGCAGCTGTGACAACTCCCACTTTGTGTGTGATTCTTTATCTTTTAACTCCACGCCTCTTGCCAAGACCCTCGCATTTACTTCTCTTACAACCCCATCTATAAATATATTAAACAACCATGGTGACATCACACATCCTTGTCTAAGGCCTACTTTTACTGGGAAAAAATTTCCCTCTTTCCTACATACTCTAACTTGAGCCTCACTATCCTCGTAAAAACTCTTCACTGCTTTCAGTAACCTACCTCCTACACCATACACTTGCAACATCTGCCACATTGCCCCCCTATCCACCCTGTCATACGCCTTTTCCAAATCCATAAATGCCACAAAGACCTCTTTAGCCTTATCTAAATACTGTTCACTTATATGTTTCACTGTAAACACCTGGTCCACACACCCCCTACCTTTCCTAAAGCCTCCTTGTTCATCTGCTATCCTATTCTCTGTCTTACTCTTAATTCTTTCAATTATAA